>NW_025320923.1:7500-20425 GCF_019176455.1 Solea senegalensis | reverse complement strand
AACACAACCTTCTTCGCCCGTTGTCTTATTTTGAAAGTCTTGGCCGGATGTGCTGCGCCGCTCTGACTGCAGCTGCGCGCGTGTGTGTGTGTGTGTGTGTGTGAGTGTGAGAGAGTGTGTGTCAGTCGATCCATGGCGCCGCTGCTGAGCGGAAAAACCTCCGAAAACATTTGTAAAGTGGCACCGAGAAGACTTTTTATTCACTAGTTCAACACAAACCGCGTGGAGCAACAAAGTCACTTGAGGTGAGTTTACGCTGTGCTTTTAATTCGTACGTTTAGTAACTTTTTTTGCCTTCTTTGCTATCATTACAGCTAAGAGCTAACGTTAAAGTTCACTCACTTCCCAGTGGAGGGAGGTTGATTCTGTCAGATTCTGGCTGTGAAATAAGGTTTAATCTGTGGTTTCACATGTGTACAACGATATAAACGTGCAGTTAATCCTTTCTAATCGCTGCCTGTATGTGAAACACGCTGTTTAAACGGTGTATTAGCATCATCTGGTCGTCGTTTTTACCCTTTAACTTGTTATAAATGTTGCTCATTTATGTTAATGTGCGTAAAACTGCTTCTTTAAAGTCGACGTATGACGTTTAGTTTGCTCCCAGTTGTGTAGTTTTTGTGTGTTTTTGCCCGGATTCACGGGAGTGTGAAAGGGTGGGGCAGCTTTCACAAGTCAAGATAACGCTGTGGTCCATCATCATGTTCTGTCGTCCTGCACTAACGTATTCAAAATGAAAACAACGCACTGTTGTTATTCACGCAAAGCCAAAGCTCAGCCGTGTCTTTCCATGCACATTTAACCCGGGTTTGACTCGCGTTTGACTCGGGTTTGACTCGGGTTAGGCGGTGGAAACACGCACTCACTCCCTCACTCACTCACTCACAGAGTGTGATTCTGCTTTTATTCAAGGACAATTTGTTATGATTCAATTAGAAGAAGCCAAATGTCTCATTGCTTACTTTCAGATAGATCATTTTAATAAGGAAGACGTTTGTGTTTGCACATGCACAGTAAACTAACTTTTTTACATTTGGTACATGTAAAGTAAATTCTGTCTGACACACTAAAGTCCATCATGTCAATAATGAAACGGCAGTTCAGAGAGTTTTATCGAAGTCTTTGTGCGTAAAACACAAACAAATGATTGTCATGTGACTTCTGATTAAGCCTCATCAGCTCCACACCACTGATTGTGATGCATTCCATTTACATTGGAAGATGGAACTTGGAGTGACGTCACCTCCGAGTTGATTGCGTTCCAGTTGAAAAGTTGACACCTTTCCATTGTTATCTGTAAAGGTTTTGTCTCCCTGGTGATATAGTGAGTGACTGAAGGCTGTTGATCACGTTGTTGAGAACCTGGCCCGTCTCTAGTACTCATGATATTGTAATGAATCAGTGGAAGCGATCAGTCATGGGTCAGTGACACAGAGGTGCTTTTACATCCACGAGATCGTAGGTGTGCTCTGCTGTGGCGTCAGGACGAGGCAGTCGTCAAAGTCATGGTTTCCTTCTGTGTAAACGCTAAGTTAAAGTTAGAATTGTACTCCAAATGAGGTTACTGTGCAGTGAGAGGGATCTCTGTGTGTGTGTGTGTGTGTGTGTGCATGTGTGCGTGTGTGTGTGTGCGGGTCCTGTAGCCTTGGTGAGTCCTGTTGGTATAAATAGGCATTAAAGAGATATTCCACAAGTGTGGTTCTACAGCTGACTGCCCTGTGCACGCACATGGACGCCAGGAGGGGCAGAACCTGACTGTTGTGTCAGCTGTAAACTAAAGTTTGTAAATTGCACCAAAACCCACTGAGAAAATCAGTGTTGTATTACTGCTGCCTTCTTTGCTATGATTGTGTCACTTTGGTAAATGTGAACAAAAGAAAACACACTGGAAGTGACCGATGGAAGCAGCGGCGTAGGAACAACTCTATGATCTACTTTGGTGTGGGAGAGTGAAAGTGAAAACATGCTTCAAACAAACATGTTCTTAAGTTATTGTAGAATGAAGCAGGTGTAGATGTTATGAGTTATGAGAAGTTCCTGCTGGCAGCCATGTTGTCAGTGACCGTGTCAGCGTGTCCAGATCCAATGCTGGCTCCGCCTCATTCAACCACACTTCAAAAAGATGATATTGAAATTGCAGCCATGATCTCCCCAGGCAGACTGTTCCCTGCAAAGGCTCTGTGAACTGTATGTCTTTATTTAGCCTGTGAAAGGATCTGTAATGAGGTGTTGGAGGATCTCGGGGAGTGGTTCAGGACAATAAAAGTTATGTTCAATAACCAGGGGCTTTAAAAGACATTGATGACATTGTAAAGATGATGATGACGACCATCAATCAAAAAACAATCAGTAGATAAACTGATAATAAAGAATGTTTTTTGTCAATAAAGTTAAAAAAGCCTGAGGCCGCAGTGAATTTGTGCTGCGTACAGAACACAACTTTAAAGGTCAACACATGTTCAGTGATGGACTGGCTGTGCGGGACGTTCCTGAAGGTTCTGCCGCTCTAAATGCATCACATGAGTGTTTGTCGGTGCAGTGAGGATCTCCCCCTCCCCTGTCACGTAACACTGAATTTCCCTCCATTATGTTTCCAGTGGAAAATGCCTGAAAGTGTGGACACATGCCATTGTCATTGTCCTGTGTTTGTGCATTCAGCTCTGCTATGAACGCTGGACTGTTGCAGGGACTGTTGTCATTCTGTCAGATCTGCAGTCAGATGCAGCTGCAGAGGTAAAGTCAAGGTCATGGCCTGCAGTGTCCATGGAAACTTGTGACCTTCAAGGAACGATTGCGTTTGTTTCAGTCTTCAGGATTTAGCCACGTCCTGCTGTGAAATTGCAATATTGAAGGGATGGAATGAGCTCAGCTGCACTTCCCTCCTGTGAGACATTGCAGGCATTTAATGCCACAAAAGAAGGAAATGGAAACTTCACCCGTGGTTGGATAAGCACTTTTTTATTTGGCTGAACTTTAGCGTATGTTTTCAGCTCTGCTCTTATGTAATCATTCTTATGTGTGTGTTCTCGTGTCATCGTGGAGGCACCTACTGTGGCGGGAGCCCACACTGAGGTGGTTTTATGTGTCTCTATGTCCTTCCGTTTGTCTGTCAGTGGACAGATAACGTCACCATAGTAGCATCAGTCACACAACTCAACAGGTGTAATCATTTGATTACTTTGCACTTAATGGTGAAAATAGAGTTTCAGAGCAAGAGTTCAGTAGCAACTCTTTTACAACAATATCTATAACATCACATATCATCTTGAAATGGTAAACAGATCCTCGATGAGTGGATTAGCTGTTGTTTGGTCCGTTTGGTCACTTGGGTTTCTCACTTGCACTGACCATTAGGTGGAGAAGTCTGGGAGGTCTCATTATTTAGCAGGAAGTAGAACATAGTAGAACTGCACTTGTTTCCTGTTTTCACAGAGGCAGCGTGACTTGTTGAATTTGAGTGATGATCTCAGCGCGGTGATAAGATTTGTGATCAGTGATTCTCCTGATTGACTCAACTCTAAACAGTGTCATTCTTCACCTGTGAGAGGTCAGCTGCTGCTTCTGCTGCTGGTTTACATTGTTTTTACCCTCCTACATAAACACGTGTGTGGCACGTGTGTGTGTGTAAAAGGCGTGTGTGTGCAGTGCGTGTGTGTGCGCGCGTGTGTGTCGCGGTGCAGGTGGTTTGTGTGGAAACTCAATGAAATCTTTACAGTTAGTCGCCTCTTTTTTGCATTAGTGGCAGATGACTGATGTGAGGGCCACACTCACAGATATTAACCTGAGGAAATGTGTTTTCTGTCACAGGAACCAGGAAGTTCTTTCTTCCTGGTTCAGTGCTGTCATGTGTGTTTAAAAAGTAGTGTCTGCTTTAGCAGCAGTAAAGCAGTAATGCTACTGTCCCAGTGAAGGTGCAGTCTGAATATGTTCTGGTTTCTTTTCCGGGTGGAAATCGCCAGCGACACCACCATACGATATTATCACAATATTGCAAAGTATTGAGTATTTGCCAAATCGTATATTGGCGAAACAGCTGCAGTGAGAGTGAGCACCTTAGCGCCACATAGTGGACCGAAACGTCAACTGATTATTTTTTTTTATGCTACTCCACAAAAAGTTTAATGTTTATTCATCAAACAAAAGAAATTCTCTCTAAAGGTATAACATAATGAAATATTGTGATATTTGACTGAATGGATTTTTCTTTGCTCCATGTAGCAAATAATCATTCAAATAGATTAAACTTGAGCAAAACCTTTGAGAACATCGTCAATTGGAGGTGTGGCAAAAATACTGCCCGACATTTTTGAAGATAAAATAATCCTTCTTATATCTAATGTCTTCAGCTGTAAAGGTCACTCGGATCTTGTCTGTTGCTGTGACTCAGCTCCAGGGTTTGTTCATGTGCTTTTAATATCACACATGGTCTCATGGTCTCACCCTTTCCTTTTTTTTGCTGTTGCTGTCTCACTCGCTGCGTCTCCTCCTCTCTTTAGCCGGCGGCAGCTGCTGCTGCAGCTCAGCAGCAGCTGACAGTTGTTCGCCCTCCTTTCTACGTTGAAAACCGCAGAATCAGACCCATGTGTCCCAGTTTGGATTCAAATGTGCACTTGTTTTAGACGAGAAGTCACAGTATGGGGGTGGAGTGGCTCAGTGGTTAAGACCCTACCTTGTGTACCAAAGACATCATGGTCGCAAGTTCGATTCCACCCCTGGCTAATTGTACTTGATTCCATTGTAAGTCGCTTTGGATAAAAGTGTCTGCTAAATGACATGTAATGTAATGTAATGTAATGTAAAGTATTATGGAAGTGAAGTTTGATGCCACTGAGGAATGCATCGCTCACTCGTATCTCCACACTTTTCTCAGCAGACAAATTCCAGCATACTCTGTACATTGTCTTATCAGCTGTCACTGGATATCATTGTTATGCTAGATTACGTAATCTCTAAACCTATAATCTGGAGAAGCCCATGTTTTTACAACCTTGATGATGAAATAACAGCCCTTGTTGTGTCATTGTTGGTCACTTGTTGTTTAGACAAAGTCAAATGAGTGTTGAGTGTTTTCTTTCTCCTGGTTCCCGTGTGTTTTTGTGTCGCCGCGCACATTGTGTTGGATTTTCCAGCGTTCTCCCACTGAGCGACGGAGCGAGTGGACTTCAGACCTCAGCTTAGTCAACAGCATTGTTTACAGTTCTGGGTCAAGCCTCGGTTCCCCCTCCTCGTGTCCTCCAGCGCCAAGGGTGTGCTGCTGTTTGTTCCTGTTTGCTCACCATTACATTAGACTGAGGACAGAGCTTTTGTGCTGAAGGAATGAACATTGTTGTAGTGTGAAGACATGCAAGGTCATTTTCTATTCATGTGCTTGTTTTCCTTTGAAATCATTATTCGTAAACGCTTGATTTAGGTCAAAGGACAAGTCGAGTACCTTCATACGGAGTTTCAATATAAAATTCAGTAAAGTCAGGTTACGTTTGTCACATTCAGGAAGGTGTAAATTTGCAGAAATTGAATATTCTACCCATGAGTACGTGTCTATGAGTGAATGACTGTCACCGCCTTAGATGAAGGGCATGCTTTACGGAAGTCGCCATCTTAAGGTGACTTGAGGTTTCTACAGCAGCCTGCACGGATCAACCAGACCATTCACACACAACAAGCCACTGTAGTTCCCTGACCATGTGGCTGAGTCCACTGACCTGATCTCCTTGGGCAGGTCATTCTCAGCTGAGCAACTAGAACGGCTGAACGTCCTCACTAGAGCTTCTGGCTCTAAAAGGTCACATATGTATCCAGTGTTTTGGACAGAGATCACATAGATGCAGATCCTAAATCAGTGAACCTAACGATGAGGCCATGTGATACTCACGACTGGTATTGGTCCAACACTTCAGGGAAGAACTACTCACAGACGTCACAGACGTACTTAATACTTACTGTAAAAGTGTGTGTTTCTAAACCTAGTTAAGAGTCATAATCGTGTCCACATCGTCATCAGCACCATAGCTTTTCACACTATGTTGTGTAACTGTGTCGGTCTCAGTTCTTCCTCCTCGTGGGTCAAAGGAGGAACCTGAGTTTCTTCTGTCAGAGCCGTGTTTCCATGTGTCTGCAGTAGTGATCGGTGACAGCTGCTGATCTAAATAAAAATGACGAGGAATCCATTAATGAAGCGGTAACAATTTTGATGAATCGTTTTTTATAATTACTGCAGGTTTGGTGATTTTTCTGCTTCTTAAATGTTTCTTTGCACCTCATAACAAAGAAATCTTTTAAACTGAACTCATTTTGAGAGCATCATCCTTTAGAAGATCAACATTTTCTGACAAATAACTGTCAATATATATTTTGATGATTATTCGATTATAAAATAATAATTAATTGTAGCCCTAGAAATGATCACTAACATAACAAATATATATATACTAATAGTTGTAATACGTTCCATGGAAAAACAAACGAGACAAGTATCAGTTTCACAGTTGAATGTTCCAAAGAGCTTTGTGTAACTTCAGACGTGATGAGTGGTTTCCCCCTCTCTTCCTCAGATGTCCTGTTTTCATCTGGTATCTTGATTAAATATTTAGTTTACAGCTTCCGTCATAAACTACGTATGATAATGTGGTTTCCTCTGGAAATATGTCACACAACAAATACAGTTAAAGAGAGGAGTGTTCGTTTGCCCTCCTCGGCCTTGTGGTGACCACAATACTGCCCTCTGTCCCAAATTCTGCCCTGGAGAGCACATTCAACACACACACACACACACAGATTCATGCAACGAGCCATAAAAATACTCTGCACTGATTTCCATTCGTTTGAACAGATTTAACAAAATGGGGGCAGCTGATGTCAGATAATTGATAATTAAATAATAAGTTATATTCACTTAGTCACCAGTAAAGAACTTGCTTTGTCTACAGTCTGCAATGCAGTGTAATTACATACAGTATGTTCACTTAAAGCTGCTCTTCAACACAGTTGAATCAACATTTATGGACCAAAAAAACTCAACAACACATTCATCCATTGTGAAGATAATGTTTTTACGACATTCTAGGTCTGATGATGAACACTGCGAGAGAGAGAGAGGGAGAGAGAGAGAGAGGGGGAGAGAGAGAGAGAGAAGAGGCTCCAGTCTGATTTTTGAAAGGGAGCAGAGAGGAAGAGGATGGAGGAGAGGAATGAGGGGATGAATAAAGGGAGACTGTTTGAGTTTGAAATGATGGATGTGAGGACAGAGGAGGGGGAGGCAAGAGTAACAGAGGACTGTCTGTGGAGCCAGTGTCAAAGATACGGAAACGCCCACACACACACACACACACACACACACACACCTTCACGGTTGTTGCTGGAGTTTATTGGAGACGACTGTGGCTGGAGTTTGTCTCATGTGGAGGATGTAACGTTAGGGAAGGAAAACAACCACCTGCTGATTAGATTATCACTTTCACTGCTCCATCCCTCACCCTCTCATCTGTGAGCTGAGCTCTCCAGAGTCTGTCAGCTGCTGGTTTCAGTCTGTCTGATTTAAAGATGTTTCTGTTCCTCTTGGTGTATATTGTCGATTGCCAAACCACAGAACGCTTCAGTTTTCACTTTTAGTTTAATTATTTTCTCTTCAGAACTTTTCTAACCATTTATTTTATAAATCTGTGAGAATCTGTGACATCTAATAGTGACAAACTCAGCTCTCACATCACAGAACTATGGTGGCTTTCACATATCAGCAAATATGTTATTCTTAATCGGAAAGGCACATTCTTCCAGGTTCTTCCAGGTTCTTCCAGGTTCTTCCATCAAGTCATTTTTATTCTAAAGTGATGATACACCAAACATTGCTCACTGTAACTTTAATCAAGTTTAATAATGTTTTCACATGTGCCTGTGTGCTGTACATTTTCCAATATTAGAATATGTATTGATAAAAGACTATTTGAGGTTTGAATGACATCGTCTAAATCACATGTGATTCTCTGGTGTTATTGCTGTTATTGTAGAGTGAAGAGGTGTGTCTGTTTCCGCAGGCTCTAAAGACAGTGAAACTCAGGGCAGCAGCGATGTCGGGCTCCTACGATGACTCCATGATCGATGTCTCCAGTGACAGTTTCTGGGAGGTGAGACTTTATTACACATTATCTCTTTGTTTTACCACCTGCTGTATTTCCCTCACCTCTCACCGGTCTCTGCAGGTTGGGAACTACAAGCGTACGGTGAAACGGGTCGACGACGGCAACCGCCTCTGTAATGATCTGATGAACTGTATTCATGAGCGGGCTCGTATTGAAAAGTCATACGCGCAGCAGCTCACGGAGTGGAGCAAGCGCTGGAGGCAACTCATAGAGAAAGGTACATACTGTCTATCATGCCCTGTGCTAATGCAAACACTGACAGGGGAGTTAAACACCGACAGATGAGTTAAACACAGACAGGGGAGTTAAACACTGACAGGGGAGTTAAACACTGACAGGTGGGTTAAACACTGACAGGGGAGTTAAACACTGACAGACGAGTTAAACACCGACAGACGAGTTAAACACTGACAGGTGAAGATAACACTGACAGGTTATTAAACACTGACAGGTGAATTAAGCACTGACAGGTGAATGAAACATTGACAGGTGAAGAGAACACTGACAGACGAGTTAAACACTGACAGGTGAGTTAAACACTGACAGGGGAGTTAAACACTGTCAGGGGAGTTAAACACTGACAGGTGAATGAAACACTGACAGGTGAATGAAACACTGACAGATGAGTTAAACACTGACAGGTGAGTTAAACACTGACAGGTGAATAAAACACTGACAGGTGAATGAAACATTGACAGGTGAAGAGTGACAGGTGAAGAGAACACTGACAGGTGATTAAACACTGACAGGTGAATTAAGCACTGACAGGTGAATGAAACATTGACAGGTGAAGAGAACACTGACAGGTGATTAAACACTGACAGGTGAATTAGGCACTGACAGGTGATTAAACACTGACAGGTGAATTAAGCACTGACAGGTGAATGAAACATTGACAGGTGAAGAGAACACTGACAGGTGAACACTGATAGGTGAACGAAACACCAGGTGAAGAGAACACTGACAGGTGAAGGGAACACTGACAGGTGAATGAAACACTGACAGGTGAAGAGAACACTGACAGGTGAATGAAACACTGACAGGTGAATGAAACACTGACAGGTGAATAACCCTTGCTGCAGGTCCTCAGTATGGCACGTTGGAGCGAGCTTGGTCTGCGTTGTGCACAGAGGCAGAGAAGGTGAGCGAGCTCCACATGGAGGTGAAAGCAGCGCTGATGGGAGAAGACTATGAGAAGCTGAAGAACTGGCAGAGAGACTCGTACCACAAGCAGATGATCGGTGGATATAAAGAGACGAAAGAGGCCGACGACGGCTTCCGTAAGGCACAGAAACCCTGGGCCAAGAAACTCAAGGAGGTGAGAACGACATGCTCCTGATGAACTCAGTGCAAACTTAAACACTAAAGGCTGTGACATCATCAGCTGTCGCATCACAATTCGTTTATTCATCTCTCAGACGAAATTGGCTGCGTTTTCAGTTTCATTAAGAAAAGAAACGACACACAGAGACTGATGAAGAAGAGTTCTACCGGTTATCTTCTTCAATTTGATAATAATAGATACACTCAAAATGACTGAACAACATCGCTGGTGTCTCTCCACAGTGCTCTGTTTGTGTCTGCTCTGCAGTCAACCTATTCATTTTGAATCACAACCACCATGTAAATACATACATGAAACTTGTAGACGTCCATAAATAAGTACACTGTTAGTGATCTGTGCTGTGTCCTGTTGTTGCTCTGTTGCTAGGAAACAGCGCCGGTGATGGGGAAATCACCCATAGACCACGTTGTCTATAGTGTGTGGTGTTTTCCCGTCACAGGTGTTTCTTCTTATGAACACCTAAGCAGTCAGGACAAACCACTCATTACAGCTTGGATCTTCAGTTTTACTGCTCATTTCACGATTACAATTAAAATCCACTGACTCACCGTTGAGTCTTTTCTCTCCATGACTACCTGCTCACTGAAAAACAAAGCAGCACCGGGCCTGCTGTCACCTCACGGTGGCGACCAGAGGAAACAACACTGAGTTAAACTGTCGTTGTACTGTTTTCATAGCAGCACCTTTATTTGTTCATGTCTCATGAAACCTGGAGATTGGCAAACAGAAATTTACAGACGTCACTGGCAACCAGGCTCCTGTTGGATATTAACAGCTGTCAATCACTCACGTGCTGTGATAGACAGAATTAACATTGTGTTGTGTTTAAGCAGCGAAACTAGAGATGAAGACCAGTCACCAACTTTATAAATGAAGTGAGAAGTAGAGTTTGTATGCAGTCCACGCTGCACAAGCACAATACAGTATGTGCTGCAACCTTCAGCCAACTTCCTCCCTCCTGTTTCCTGTGTGTGTGTGTGTGTGTGTGTGTGTGTGTGTGTGATGTCATCATGGTGTTGGAGTTGTGACATCGCGGCCTTGTCATTGAGACACTGGGCAGAGACAGAGCTAAACAGTCGTGTAGCCATAGTGACGAGTGGTGGAGGCCTGAGAGGAAATTGGATTAATTAAGTGGTCTAGAAAATGAGGAGCAGTCGTTAGTGACGCAGGCAGACAGTCCATAATACACAGACACAGACAGTACATCACAGTACAGACACAGACAGTACATCACAGTACAGACACAGACAGTACAGTCACAGTACAGACACAGACACATACAGTACATCACAGTACAGACACAGACAGTACATCACAGTACAGACACAGACAGTACATCACAGTACAGACATATACAGTACATCACAGTACAGTACAGACATATACAGTACATCACAGTACAGACATATACAGTACATCACAGTACAGACACATACACATCACAGTACAGACATATACAGTACATCACAGTACAGACACATACAGTACATCACAGTACATACATATACAGTACATCACAGTACAGACACATACAGTACATCACAGTACAGACACAGACACATACAGTACAGACACAGACACATACAGTACATCACAGTACAGACACAGACACATACAGTACAGACACAGACACATACAGTACATCACAGTACAGACACAGACACATACAGTGTCTCATTAAATATTTGCGTTACGAGCAGTTGAACAGGTGTACCTAATAATGTGGCCGTGAGTGTTAGTGTTAGTGTTAGGGTTTGTTCATGTGTGAGGTCTCGTCTCAGCATCCCATGCTGTGTGAGATAAATGTCAGATACTGGTCCGGTTTTAGTTTGTGTTACTGATAGTTACTGATGTCAATAATAAGTGTAAATCCACAGGTGGAGACGATGAAGAAATCCTATCACTCCGCCTGTAAAGAGGAGAAACTGGCGGCCAGCAGGGAAACCAACAGCAAACTAGAGAGCAACAACAATCCTGATGCCCAGAAGAAGCTCCAGGAAAAGGTGGAGAAGTGTCAGCAGGAGGCGCAGAAGGTAGAGTTTCCATGACTGATGAATGTATTAGTTCTCCATATCTCCATCATCATGTCATCGCGGTTTCTCGCCTCTCAGACTAAAGAACGCTACGAGAAATCCCTCGAGGAGCTGGACAAGCTGACTCCTCAGTACATGGAGAACATGGAGCAGGTGTTTGAGCAGTGGCAGCAGTTTGAAGACAAACGCATACGCTTTTTCAGAGAGCTGCTGCTGGAGGTCAAACAGCACCTGGACCTCTCGTCCAATCACAGGTGTGCATTCAGTCCCAGGTGTCAAAGCAGTAGTGTTAACGTATCCACTGAGAGCTCATGTGTTTCCTGTGTCATTAACACAGGTTCCAGACAATCTACCACACCATGGACGACACCATCTCTGCCACCGACGCTGAAGACGACCTCAAGTGGTTCCGGTCCAATCATGGCCCGGGCATGCCCATGAACTGGCCCCAGTTTGAGGTACTGATGCCAAGATTTGTACTTAAGAGAATAAAAGAGATGGAAGGAGAAGAGTGAAGATGGATCATCTAAAAGAGTTTCAACCAATAAACAAGCAAACAGTCATGGTGCAGGGATAGATATGGATAGAGAGTGCTTATGAACGAAGTCTTTCGTCTTGCAGACGTAGGTGTTCCAGTGAGGAACCTTCTTCCACCTCTGGAGGATGTTTTTCTCTCTTGAACAGAGAGGACCAAATCTTCTCTGTGACAAAGTAACAAAGTACACACAGAGATTCTCTAACACGAGAAAGTGCTGCAACACTGCACGCTTATGTTTGATCTTCTGTCGAGATGAAGATCACTGCTACCTTCACACACACGGACATGTATATGTACAGGGTTAGATGTTGTTGTTAGATGTCATTAACCCTGTTCTACACACACTTCCCTTTCCTTATGTCTGACAGAACTTGGACTGGTCCCGTCCTCGCACCTTTAAGAGAAGGTCCATTTTAGTGAGTCCTGAAGTCTGTTCTGTCACAGCAGCCATGGAACGTTCTAACACTGCTTTTCCCGCTTCTGTTGATCTGTGTTTGAGGTGGTTTGTGTTTGAAGTTTAAAAGCAGTCAAAGGACTCATTTAGAGCTGGTGTTAACATCGTCCTCAGTGATGCGATCAACTTTTCACACCTGCCGTTAAATGAGATCAGATGCAGCCTCTCGCGCTGATGTTGTGTTTGTTTGTGAAACAAAATCATGCTTTTAACAAGTCTGACGTCACGTTAGTGTTGTTCGTACACTCGCACCACAAACTCTTTAACAGGCTGTTTCATTTCTGACAGAAAGTCTGTAAAACGAACCACAAACACCAGTCGTTTACACACGACACACAGACGAATGACAGGGAAACGCAACCATGTCAAACAGAGGAATGATTGTGTATGTGTGTATCTGCACAAATGTGTTGTAACACA
>NW_025320923.1:0-2500 GCF_019176455.1 Solea senegalensis | reverse complement strand
TAGGAGCTATGACATGAACCTGATTTTTTTAACCTTAATACATGTTTGGATCGAGTCTTTTGTCTGCTTGCATTTTATTTTTGTTGAGCTGAACTGCCGCCGCACACACACACACACACACACACACACACACACACTCGGACCAGCTCCAGATTAAAATAGAGAACGAGCAAAGAGGATTCTTGTTTCTTTGTCTTTTAACGTATTTTCAGGGCGCGCTGTCGTCAAAACACAGCAACAGCTGGATTTACACAGTGAGGTTTGTAAATGTTGTCCCGCAACATAATAAATGAAATGATTTGGAAATAAAAACATGTTTTTGTATTTATTTGTTTTTAATAGACGTCCATTGGCTCACTGTGTTTAAAGAACTGATCTATAGATTGACTTCATTTCTCTCGCTCATACAAGTCTGAAGCATGAAGCAGACATGCTGACCTTCTTCTATTAATCTCTGGGATTATTTACATTTAAGGCTTTTTTTGCTTTCATTAATTTGACGTTTCTCTCAGATACAACAGAACATCAGTACAAATACATTTAAATATTGAAATGATAATCCTGCCACCTGGAACCAGTAAGTGAAATACTTCATTAGAAACAGCAAAATGAAAAATAGATTCAAGATTCAAAGACTTTATTGTCATATAAACAGTAAGAAAACACATTTCTGCTGTCCACACAAAGGCTAAATTAAAAGTCAAAGAACGAGTTAAATGTAATAAAAGAACACACAAAAAAAGGAAAAAGACATCTGTTACGTACAGAGAACTATGAACATAGAATAGGGAAAATAAACACAGTTGGAACATCATATCAATATAGCACATGAAGCGCCATATAAACTATACAATAAATAATTAAATAAACTATACAATACAAGGAATATCTCCATGAATTCCTCGCTTTAAACCGATATAAAACCATCAAAGCACATGTATATATAATACATTTCTCACACTAAAATGAGCTTGGGTGTAAAAAGAGAAAAAGACATAGAAATAATAATACAATTTAGCATGATATTTCACATCATTTCAGAATAAAAGTCTTTGTTTTTGTATGAAATGATATTTAGTTCACAATATAAACGTTTTTCTATGATGTAAAATGTAATGTAATAAAAAAAACACTCTAAAATGAAGTTAAACCACAAACGCAGACACAGACTACATTACCCAGAAGCCTTTGCCACAATAACATACCCACGTGTCATTTTCATCCAATCAGAGGCCGGCCATGATGTTCCGCCACTGACGTGTCGCACTCGGTTATTGTTGTCGAAAAACAGCGCAGTTTTCTTCTTCTTGTGCAGCAGCAGCGGCAGCAGCAGCGGGCGGAAAAATGTCGGAGCCGAACAAACACGACATTTGTGCCATTTTCAAGCGACTGCGCTCCGTTCCCACGAATAAGGTGAGACTTGAATCCGTGTGTTTGTGTTTACTTTAACACGGAAGTGGCGCTCCACTCAAACATACGTGACACGTCGCACTCTCGACGCTAGCTTAACAACTTCACAACTCCTTTTAAAAACGTAACAAAACTCACAGTCGAACACAAAGTCGGTGAAAGTGAAAGTGTTGGAGGTTCTCGTGCGTGAACTTTGACTATGTGACATGTGACGTTGATTGACAGCTTCACGACGAGCTCGGACAGTTCGTTAGCGTCAAGCTTCGTTTTGGGCTGACTTGTCAAAATGGAGGACAGCACACGTTACTGTTATTCACTGTCAGCTCATTTATAAAATAGAACAAAATAGAATATACATACATGCTGATGTCGCAGCTTTTAAACGCTATAACTTGGAAATGTATGTTAAATAAATAAAATCCGCTTGATGTTTCAGCTAAAACACCTAATACACACACTTTCAAAGGGACATACATCTGTGTTAAGTACTTTAAAGTAATACTTGAGTACAAGTATGTGACCAGAAAATGACTTTTTCTTAATAATATTACTTCAGTAAAAAGTGTTCAAGTTTATGACATTTACTGAACTGAAGTATCAAAAGTTCTTCTCTTATTTAAAATGTACAAACATTTTAGAATTAAAAGTATTCAAAAAGTGAGGGGTTAGAGTTTAAGCCCCTTTTGTTTTCTCTTCCCTCCACAAGTCTTTTCTGTGCCAACATTGTAAATAAGAACTTGTTTTAGCCTGGTGAACTCACGGTTAAATAAATAAACAAACAAATAAATAAATAAACAAACAAATAAATAAATAAATAAAGAATTGTTTCTTTGGTACACTGTAAAGTCAAAGAACAAAGACAGCGTGCAAATAGCAGATTAAAACCACAGCATACAAGCAAAAGTTACAGTTTGAATTCAGAAACATCAGTGGTCAGATCAGACCTAATGTCGGACAGGAGATGATCCCAGAGTTTAGAGACAGCAACAGATAAACATTAAAATGAGATAAGAGGGTAGCTGGCAGCAGCTGTGAGTGATGAAGACAACCTGAGTGACCTGAGTGACCTGAGGGCAGTGCTTCTCAAGTA
>NW_025320922.1:0-73694 GCF_019176455.1 Solea senegalensis | reverse complement strand
TCGTTAGCCTATTTTCAAAGAAGGCACAAGTCACATTACACTGCATTACACAAAGTCACTGAGGGGCAGAATTATCAGAAAAGGTCATGTGAAATAACAAAGAGGAAATAAACACATCACAGATCTGGCACCAGGATTAAGTGATGGAAATTTACATTTCTGAATACCTTAAGAAAAGCTAAGTGATATTACACTATCATTTTTAAAATGAAATTGTAAAGGTAACCTGCAGAAACAGCAGCTCTTTGTCCTCAGTTGAAGCAACAGAATGGTCCTGCAGTTACACGTGTTTTGGTCAATAATTATATTGTTCTTTCATTGTTTTCTATAGACGCATGAAGCTGAAATACAACATTGTCCAATGATGCCCGCTCTGAGTCACAGAGGAACAAAGTGACTGGAAGACAAAACGTGGTGAGTTAAAATAAAGAAAGAAATGAAATGGAGAATAATGGAACATGTGCGAGATAATGTGAGAATGAGGGACAAAGACAGAGAGAGAGAGAGATGTGAGTCAATGCCAGGCTTCTTTTAGACATGAGTAAGAAACTATCAGGTAACACACACACACACACACACACACACACACGCCCCACTGAGTCAGAGCCTGTGTCAGTGAGACAGGTCTATGGGTCTATTGAGGGGACGTGGAGGGAGCCGTACCTTTCTGTAGAGCTAATGAAGCCTGCACCCACAGGCATAAAGGAGTGGAGAGAGTTAGCACTGCGCTCCTTCACCCATTCACTAACTTCCTTCCTTTACACAGCTTGTGATGAGGTAATGCTTTCCCTCTTAAAGGGATACCATAAGCAATGCACCTCTATACATACAGCGCTTTAACACCCAACACAGAAGAATGTTAATGTTCTGGACACAGAATGTATAAGTCTATATTTCCCATATTAGCACTAACACTAACCCAAAAACAAAATGGTTAATGATTAATATTCTTAAATGTTCTATTTCCTAAAATCTTAACATTCAATGTTCGATCAAACAGTCGTTTATATGTGCAGCTTATGTTGAGGTCTACTTTCCATTGTGAATACATTCTCCCTCTCTCTCTAACACACACACACACACGTCACTTGGTGACTCGAGCTGAATGATTTGGGTAAAATATCGACAGTAAGTTTGTGATTTTTTGATTTGCCGTATAATTAAAAAACAAGCCAGTGCTGCTTCAGTTCAATATTCACTGCACTGGATTTAAACCACAATTCCTTTACTGCAAAACTCTTCATCAGTGACGAGAATTTAAAGATACAAATTGTTCCGACCACGTAGGACTACATTAAAGAAAGAAAACAAAAAGCTGGCATTAGAATATAGAACAATACTTGCAATTTGCTTATGGCATTGTTTGAAGTTAATTGAAATTAGAGTGCTTTTTGAATATTTTTGAATATTAAGGTAAATAAAAAAAAAATGAGAGTCTCTTTAATCATGTCAGAATGTACATTTCATTTACAGTAAATGATCCATTCAGTGTTGGTTTCGGTCTTGTCATAAACTTGTGGACATTAAGTAAAAGTTTGTGTCAAATCCTCTCATCAGACATCTTTCTCTCTGATTTGACAGAAATCACAGAGGCGAAAGCTCTCAAACCACCAGTATCTGAATATATGCACTAAACCAAGGTCTTCACTTTTTCTTCACCTTTTTTACAAAGCTGCCATCAATCTAGAAAGGAACAAAGACAGGCACCACACTGGAGAGCCTGAGACCAATGCGTCACTCAGAGAAGAAATGCCACAGAAAGCAAAGATGTGAGGAGAAAAGGCTTCCAGACAACACAATCACACTTTCAGCAGGGGAGGTCTGACTTTAGGCTGCCTGTCTATCAGCCTGTCTTCCACTCTGCTGCAACTATAAGATGATGAAGGAGCTCTTTTCCAAGTCTACACCCAGTCTAGTCCTCACTGAGCAACCAGACTGAGGGAACAATAGACAACAGTGCTTATCAAACAGCCTGGCAAATTCATTTGCATCCTATAAGACCCAGACACCTAAGTGCTCCTATACACACACACACACACACACACACACACTCATGAGGCAGACAACCCCTTTGCTGGCCTTGACCCATGAACTCTAGGGTCCTCTTTCAGCTGCTACAACAGCATTCAGGCCAGCGAGGCTGTCTCGCCAGCGCCCGACTGTTCTGCATATGTCGTCCTTACATTCCCACGCTCCGAGTGCAGACCCACAGCACAGGAGATGATCACACTTTCAGCAGCATTCATACATGAAATCTGCATTGTGTCTGCGTCTGGCTTTTTTTGCATGGGCCTCATGTTGACCACCAGCATCTTAATACTTTATTATACTTCATACTTAACGTTATACACAGCAAACAGATTTGGAAACCAGATCACTCTTGTTGTGGTAAAGTTACAAAGATTTGAAAACCGTGGCAACGGTCTGAGTTTTTTTGCGATACATTGGCACGCAATATTTAAATTTTGCCATGCATTAGCCTGGACTATTGGCTTTTTAACTTTCAAATCTTTTGCTATATTGTAGTATATAACTGCTCATCTAACAGCTGTGCTCTATTTCTATTTTCTTTATTTTGATGACAAAGAAAATACAACACAATCTCATCTGCTTCTGACAAACGCCATTATTTCACTTTTAAAGCTGTCCACCTGTGGTATTCCTTACATTTCTTGATGCGTTTGTCACCATGAGATCATTATTTTATGTCGCTCCTCCTCTTTTCCACGATCCTGGATTGCTACGGTCACTCCAAATTCTCCCCTCCGTATCTGTGTCGTTTTTCTTTAGTCCGGCACATCAAGGGTAAATTCATGACTCCCCTTTCCTGTTTCCTTCCTCCTCCTGATTCCTAACCATTTGTCACTGGCCAAAAGAACCTCCACATGCCCTCATTGGCTGGTGTAACAACCAGAAACAGTGATGCAACGAGGCAGTCGGTACAGTAGGGGTGTTATTGTGTTTTTTTTTTGTGAGCGATGGGGAAGTGTGTGTTCCTGCTCTCCGTCAGATAATGTCACTGTCAGATGAGGAAGGCTGCAACACTTGGCAGGTTTTCATTCACATCATGTGAGAGAGACCTGGAGAGATGAGCATCATGGGCTGTGGCTGAATTTGTCTCACTGCACGGCATATGGACGCCCTCATCACGCTATGCAAATGGCGAGACAGAGACACATGCTCACAAATGCAGACAAACTAAACCAACCCCTCCCCGTGCCTCATTAATGGTTCTTCCTAAAACCAGACGCTCCCCCTTCTCAAATAATAACCTCAACATTATCACCCCCCACTCCATCATCCCCTCCTGAACGACCTCCCCACCCCACAGTCTAGACCCCGCAACCCTCTCTCACTCAAACCAGACACCCCAAAATCCTCCTCCTCCCCTCACCCCTCCTCCTCCTCCGTGCTCTCCTCAGCTCCCACGACCAGCAGACAGACCCTGTGATTTGCGTGACCGCCATTTTGCTGCCCACAGTAGAAGTAACTGTACAGCACAGCAGCTGCGTCGATGGGCGAATGCAAATACGAGCGCTGCATTGTTGCCCGAGACGCTCAGACGACTCTCATTGTGTGAATTAGCAGCCCCCCCCCAAAAAAACAACGAGACCTGCTCACTCGATTGTGATCACAAAAGACTGTACTGCCAAAAAGCAAAAAAAAAAAAACGCATTTAAACAACGCTTCAATCCTCTAGCTAAATATACACCTCAAAATCTGATTGTTGGACCTAAACCATGAGATTAGACATATTCCTGGGAAGCAGCCTTACACACGTCAAAGCTACAGTCCAGTGTTACATGGACAGCTGTTTATACAAACCTCTTAACAAAATCACTCCTCCATGGTAACAGACACTCATGTCCATGAAAATTAGACCATTAAGCTCAGTCTGTCTGGACTTTTCTTGGGCCCATGATGGATGCCTTCTTAATTAGACTTCATGTGTACGTTTGAGCTTCTCCGTTTGCCTAAATCTCTCGTCTCGTTTTGCACGTCCGTGCGTAAAGAAAAAGGTTGAGTTTGCACGCGTGACGGAGCACTTTCTGATTAAATAAAGCCTCGGCAGCTTAGCCTTTTGTACAGTGACACATTTGCATGCAAGGGTTTCACATGCAAACATGCACAGGCCATATGGCACAGGGCGCCCGAGCTCCTGGTCTGACACACATCAAACACCCATCAAGCACATTTTCGAGGTGTGAACGTTCACATCTCATGAGGAAACGAACGAAACGCCCCCGAGTACGCTTTAAAACATTACTTCCATCCTGCCCGCGCGCTGCCGCGCCACATTCAAACGAACATTTATCAGCACACGCCAACGACATGATGTTTGGAGGCTATGCAAATGCAATTAACCACGATTTGCATTTGATAACAGCTAACGGTCGCACAGATGGCAGACAACAGCAATTTGCCCGCCATCTTTGGCAGAGGGGAAAGACTGGCAGCCATTTTGTATGACGCTGTGCCCATCTGGACAGAAACAACCACACTGCATTACTGTGACAGCAACAGCAGTTTGGGAACTGTGGGTGCACACGCTGCTGCTGCTGCTGCTGCTGCTGCTGCCCACTGGTAATCACTATCAAGGCCAAAGTCCATAAAGTCCATTCATACACATACACACACAGCTCTGCATGTACAGAGTGGCTCAACAATCGTCCTATCTGAGCAAATGCATGCACGCTACATTCATTCGCACACATTCAAGGCAATGTGAGAGATTTATATGGAGCAGACAAAAGGACATGGGCTTAAGACAGATACTTGCCATTTTACTGTTTTCACTGTAAGGTGGGAAGGTCTCTGCTTTGTGATCTTTAGCCCTCTTTGTGGTTTCTGTCAGTTTTTAATCAGTCTGACATAGTGGAGGGAAAAAAAAAAAGATGCTCATACTTCATGTGTTTGAACAGACACATGACCACAGCTCACCATAGTAACAGCAAACCCACGAGAGGAAGAGAAAAAATACAGACTGAGCAGTCTCTCTTTGTCAAATGTAAAACATTTGTCAGGGAATAAACAGCTTGTAGATGGAGAGCGAGTCAAAAGCGGATCTCCAAAACGGGTATTTAAACAGCCAGAGGCAGAGAATGGGGGATATGTCAATCTTATGAAGAAAAAAAAAATCAAGAGAAAGGAATATCCCTCTCGGCAATCTTTAAGCAGTCTCAGTATTGGATATTATTTGGGGAGAATTCCCCTTCAGCAGAACCACACACACAGCCGGCGTGGATCGAGACTTGAGGTCCAGTCTTCGGTGCCAGAGCTGCAGCCAAGAGGGCCATGCAGGGGCCCGTACTTTGGAGGTCTGTGGGCCCCGAGGCCACAGAATAACACAGGAAACCCAACTCAGAGCTGTGTAAGCTTTGTGTTTCATATTGATTTCTCCTGCATGACGGGAGCTCCAGAGGTGCTTCGAGCCTTCAGGGACCTTTTCCATCCTTCCCAGCCCACTCACTAGCCCCCTGCCTGGGCTTCACTGCCTCGACTGGACCCTTGGATGGAGGTATGGGCCAGAGGAGGAGAGGAGGAAGATGAGAGCCCATGGCAATGATGATGAGCTGTGCTGGGGCTCTGAGTTCAGTCATCTACCAGCCTTTATCCAGCTTTCCATCCACCCACTCCATGATTCTATCTGAAAAAGGAAAAATAGAGAATGTTTTTTCAAAATCTCACCTTTGGCACTCAGCGTCCCTCTGCTCAATGTTAATGCAAATGTAAACACTAACACTTTCATTAAAAATATGTGGGAAGAAACGCCAACTTGCTCTTTGGTAACCTGCCTCAAGGCGTTTGTTGATATCCAGTAAGAAAAAATAATAAAAAAAAGCTCAGCATAGAGCATGAGACACAGACACACTTATTATTACTTGTCATATTCTAAAATATAAATCATTCACATCAATGCCAATGTGCACATACTATATAATAGTAAATATGATCTCCTTTATAATCGTCAAATGACACAGTTTTACTATGCGTATGAGATTATTATTATTTTTTAATTCTACACACATTTGTTTTTGTGGATCGCTTCACTTCTCTTGAAATATTCTGAAAAAGAATTCTGCACCCTGTTATCATGCTAATCCAAAACAGTCCTTTATGTGTAGCTTTGTTCTTTTCTAAAAAAAAAGAAATTGCCGGGGCCTCCTGCAGCAACCAAACACCCACTGACCCCAATTTTTGTCGCGACCAGCAGCAAAGACATATCCAGCTCAGCACGGTTTCGCTGATAAATTGCACAACACAAAAAAGGTGGTAGATGGTTTATTGGGGAGTTTGAGTTTGCTATTTTGTGCATGTTTTCAGCATGTAATGGGGGAGCACCCGGGAGTAGCCCCGAACTTGTCCTGTGCAGTGGAGAGCGTGAGGTGAGACTGGGTGAGCCTGAGGAAGATTCAGACACAATGCGTCCATTGAGAGGGTTCAGACATGGGTGTTAACTCGCCATTCCTTCACACACAATAGGGCCCCCCACTAGAGCCAGCGTAGGGGACAATGTTGGTTCAGGGCAGCCCTCCACCCAGCAAGAAAGAAAAGAGCTGCATTATCAAGATGGGTGGAGGAGGAGGGAGATGGACGGCAGAGGGATATGTTTGTGGATGAGTGAGGGGGCTGTGACCCGTGGCTTTGGACTTGAGGAACGAAAGAGAGAGGGACATTGAAAACACATTTTTTTTGTAGTTTTCAGAAATATATTAAAAGTCAGTGCTTGGTTAAATATAAGCCTGTTCAGCAGAAGATCAGTCTGCCTGTTTTATAGGTGTATTTACAATGAGGGATAGAATACATCAGGGGTGTCTAACCTCTTTTCTTCTGACAAAATGAAAATGGCCAAGAGCTACTCGTGTTTTTTAACATTATTCTCATTTCAACCCAAACAAACTGAATGAGCTTGAAGGGGGGATTAAAAATATAAAATGTAAAGCAGGTTTATGTTCGATTATTGAAACCTTTGACGAGCTGGGAGCTACTGGTAGCTTGCAAGCTACTTGTTGGAGACACCGGGAATACATGACATCAAAAAGTATTGAATGGTTAATGGAAAATATACCCCTATCAAATCCAGAGACATTTTGTCGGATTACTTTTAATATTACCAATATTTAAAATATTGGTAAAACATATTTAAGGACTTCTGACAATAACAATAAATAACAACTGCAAAATCTAATGCTTGCAAAGATTTCACACTGATTTACAGACTGTTATCAGTGACTGAGACATGCTGTGTCTATTTTATAAAATAACACACACACACAACAAAGCTGTTACAACTGCAGTGTCCTTCGTTTGATTCCAAACTGGTGAACTTTTTTTTTTTTTCCTTTTCTTTGAATGTCATCTCTCTTGCTTTCCCGTCTGCCTGTCACAGCAGCACAACAATTAAAGACACAAAAAAAACCATCTGACATATTAGCAACAGCCTGTATAAGCAGCAGCAGCAGCAGCAGCAGCAACAACATTCTGCTGTTCTATAATCCCACTCAGAAAAGGTACTGCTGATGAAAGTCAGTGCTTTTGTACATTTCAAAGGTTTCACTGAAATACATGTGCAGAGCTGCGGCCGTGAATCTGCAGACTTTAATGGCAGCGTGTTTGCAGCAGAAAGCAGGACTCACATCCTCCAGTGACTCCAGCCTATTTTTTTTAAAAAAAAAACACCTTTAGTGTTCCTCCAAAGACCATATAACAAGTGTGTCATTGTTCACAGTTGCTTGTTATATACACTGCAGTTGTAAAGGAATACTGTTTTGGGAGTCAGTGCGGGAGCGGAGCTGACAGCACTAACAAGCTGCTGGTAATGTAAATGCATAAGCTTTTTATTTTACCTTGCATTTCCAGAGGACTCTTCTCTCACTAAATAAAAGAACTCCCTGCTTAAAATGTATAGAAGAAACTATCTGTGTTTGTGGCCACATAATGGTATAGGTGGTGGGTGGGCGGTGAGGATAGCTGGGAAATGTTTATGGAGATCCTGTGTCTCTCTGGGAGCCTAATAGAATCCTGTGGCTGGTGTGAGAGCTCATTGTGGTGATGTAAAGGATTACACTGGTAAACTGGTAAAAACAGGGAAAAGAGCCCGAACACTCTCTACCTCCTATGGAGAGGCAACGAACCATCAGACAATGAGAGGAGCGAGTGTACGGCAAACTGACTCATTTCATCAATGGAAACGAAAGTAGTGAGAGCAGGGATATCGAGGGAACTAGATAAGGGGTTCCTGCACATGCATGTGCACAGGCAAAAAGAAATGGAATGAAGAATAGAAAAGGAAGGAGAGCAGAGGGAGGTGTTTGGACAACTGTTTCAGTCGTACAGTATAATATGAGCAAATGATGTCTGTCCTGGTTGTGTGCCTGCATCCTGAGTGACAGTTTGTAATCTCTGAGGCAGCAGGCGAGCCCAGCAGGTTGGCTCTTTGGAGCTATACCATCTCTCATTTCCCATTCCATCCTCTCTCTCTCTCTCTCTGGTCTGTTTAGAGCCATCTTTAATCTACCACACGCTTCCACCACCACCTCTCCTTTGACTTTTGACTACATTTTTAAATCCTTTCTTTCCTCCTCACTGACAACCAGTTATTTTGCCAATCTTCTTGACTGGCCCCCGGCTGAATGTGTAACATGTGAGTTTGTATTTCTTTACCTCCATAGAGAAAACTCAAGTATCATGGACGTGTCCAGATGGTGCTCAAGCATCAGGTAAGGACCCATTGTTCTAATCTTATGTGGCTCATCGTATCATTTCTCAATATAAAGTGTGTAATAATGCCCATTCATTACATTTAGGGTTGTCATGTCTGTGAGACATCAGTAGTTCTACAATAATTGTGCAGAAACTTGTGGAGTAGCCCTGTTAAACATCTACACGAGTGTGTCGTCGTTGAAATAAATACATATGTAAGTAGAAGGTCAAGAATTTTCATTCCCTTTTTACTCACAACCATAAACGATGAAGCGAATCTGTGCACCTGGCCTCCCATTCATCTGAGTTTCCTGAAGTGTCTTAAAGCCGCATTCACCAGACTTCATGCAAAGCCAGTCGATGAATTCTGATCTAATATTTCCTCGTGTCACTTTCCCTCCTTTAATTCAGAATCTGTCGAGCATGAACCCACCAAGGTTTTATTGGAGTCGCTGGCGGTGTCTGAGGAGAGGAGCGTCCCCCGGTGTCTGGCGAGCACGATGACCCCGCTATATTTCTCACAGTCTTCATGAACAACGTGAAGGTAAAGCTTCATTGTCCTGTCATCTGCTACTTAAATGAAAAACCACACGGAGCATAATGCATCATCTACATTCTGCATGCCGCCTCGCTGAAAGACTCCTCTCTCCTCCTTCGCTCTCTTCATCTCTTTTCCTTCAAAGGCTGCCGAGGGTGAATTCAAACAGCAGGATACACACTCAGCTAACAAACCTCATTAAGGGCCCATACACACGTTCTCTATGCTAACACTAGCTGTCACACATCCCCTCTCAGTGCACACACTGGTGCCCACACTGACCACGACAAAGAATCTTTACAGAGCTAATTAGAAGGGCCCCGCTCTCTATTTGAAATTCATCTGAATAGGAGGGAACATGATAATGAGGAAGGGAGAAAGAGATATAGAGAAGGAGGGACAGGCAGAGGAGAAAGGGAGAAGGAGCACGGCAGAAAGGTAAGAGAGGATGCCTGCTAATACAATCAAGGAGATAGCGCGGTACATCTTTCACAGTGTGGAATTAAAGCTGGGAGCGCGAGCAGGCAGGGGGAACTGAATTAGTGTGACACTCTGTGTGGCTCGGATGTAGCAACGGTGGGGAGGGAACTGAGTGCTGCACTGTTTTGATTGTGCCAGTATCTAGAGAGCGATAGAGGGAAGGGATGGATGTGACACCAGCTTCTTTGGGAGGGTGGTGTCTCACACGGTCAAAATAAGATACACTGCTCCTTGACCAGACTGAGCAAAAATAATTATGGAAATGCATCAGAGTGCCAGGCTTGAAACACGTAAATCCATGTGATAGGTGTCAGTATTCAGTCTAAAACACTGCTAATGCTTGTACTGAGAAAAAGGCTCAACTGCCTCAACATTCATCTATCGTTGTCATATCTTCCTCCGACCCATAAATGTCCTTTTTGTGTGTGTGTGTGTGTGTGTGTGTGCATGAGGGAGGACAGACACGATGCCAAGTTGACAGTTAGGGTTTCGGGTCAAGCACAAGGTCAAGTTTGTCTCATGAGAGACAGGGTCACATTGGCAGAAAAATACAAAAACAATTTCATTCGAAATACAAACAAATACCAGTGTATTGTAAATACCATCTTGCAGTGACATTTTAAAAAGACTGCGTGATGAATACTTCAAAAAAATACAAAGCAGAGAGAGAGAAAAAAATAAAGATGATAAAATAAAAAAAAAATTAGAATCAGGCCCTTTTCATTCATTTTAAGTTCAAGTTGAAGTTATGACCTAATTGTTGTCCCATCAAGCCCAATGGCCCCTGATGAGTGTGCAAAGCATTCTGGGAGAATAGCAGGTGTTCGCATGTCACAGAGCCTCACAGACAGCTCGTTAATTTGCACAACTTTTACACACACACACACACACATCTCGCCCTCTATGTGTGTGTGCATGCGTGTATATGTATGTGTGTACATATTAGCGATGGGACTTGACCCTAGCGAGCTGCAGCAGTGTTTCGCGTCTTGCTGGGCGTGGGAAAAAGATGGGACCCCTTTTCACAGCTGCCTCAGCCGAGGCCTGGACTGCTGGGGGCCCCTGTACCCCCTCCACACACACCCGTTCCCCCTTGTCTGACTCCCCGACTCCCCCCCCTCCTCCCTCTATCCCATTGAGGCTTCGGCCTACTGGCTTTCAAAAGCAGGACCCCCTTCCCGGCCCTTCATAAATACATCTCATTATTCAAGCCCTAGTTTGCATAGGGATTCCAAAGAGATCTCCACTCTGCTCATGAGGCTTGAAGCCCCTCAGCCTTTTGGACCGCACAAGTGACAATTTCGACTTAGTAATCCCTCTGTGTTAATATTTGTTTTTAAAAACAATGTGCGCCCAATGCCAATGCTAGTTCACCAAACAGTCCCGAAAATGTAAAATTTTAGCGCAACCTTATGCATGTATTTTTTTGTGTTGGTCCCTTTTTTCTTATGTATGGGGTAGAACATTTGGAGAAACTGCAGCCAGTGAAAAGAGGGTTTAGCATGACGATAATGCCACGAGTCTGTATTCCATCTGGCTCCAGCTATTGTACAGTACCTCTTACCACACACACACACACACTTCAAACCACCCCCAACCCCCCACCCCATGCCCATTCGCTGCAATGCATTACTGCAGAGATTTATCTCCCATCAGCCTGTATAATACTGAGGTTATAATTTACATCCACTCTAGAAAACAGCAGCACAGGCCAGTCCTTGCATATGCTAATGTAAAGCTTGGGAAAATCTGGGCAACTCAAAGAACTCCATACCAAATTTGAATAACTGAGCTTTCCATTGAGCTGCAAGGTTGTGGAACCATGAAGATTTGACCTTGCTAACAATACGTACTTATTGTTTAATTTCTAATGCTCTGCTTTTTTTTTTAATGGGGCACTGAAGGAGAACATGCCGACCGCCTTAAAGCTGGGACTTTTTCTGTGTCGACCTGGCAGAAACGACGCACATTTTTGAACGAAAATATCCCTTAAACGCATTCAAGTATAAATGCAAAGTGATCATATCTAAGGAGACTTCACGTGGAATTTAGGCTCTTTAACTGATGTGACCTAATGCTGAATAATACATGGGCTTTACCTTTATGCAAATCAATGCTTGGTGCACAATAATCAGGAAACTTTGGACAAGGGGAGGGTGGCTCGTCAAGGCATTAGGGGCGAAAAGGACAGAGCCACCCAAACACTCTTTCCACATGAGCAGGTCCAAACCCTGGGTGAGCCCTCTGCCTGCGCTCTCCTAACGGGATAAAGAACCGCAGCAAAGATTACACGACCACCTCCCCAGCACCTACCACACACTCTACCTGACAAATAGGATCATAGTCTTTAAAGGGATAAAACGCTGGATGTATGAGAATGAAAGAGAGAGAGAAGTGTTTCAGTGTGTGTGTGTGTGTGTGTGTGTGTGTGCAAAGAAGAGAGAGGGAGAGAGAGAGAGAGGGAGGGAGGAGGATGGAGATGATGTATAATGTAAAAATGTTAATACTTCAAAGGAGAAAGGAATGGTGGAATTCAACATGGACGCCTTACTTCAGTCACTCAATTCACACCATTTACACTCCCCGTGTTGCTGTAGGCTACAGTCCATTGCTGTCACACACACCGCTTGTATTATGCAGCATATATTCTGACATATGCATGAATGATATAAAGCTGACATTTACACTGTGTGCTGATAAAAAAAAGAAGAAGCCGTAAATGTCCCTCTGTTTTTCTTTCACAACGATGGTAAGGATGACAATAGTGTTGCAGTTTAAAAAAAAACCCAAAAAACAAACAATTTCTGATGCAAAAAATTAAAAAAAATCTTTGACCTGAACATCTTCTCTGAACGCCACTGACTCGTTGCTATTCACAAGCTAGTCCGGAATAAATAAGAGGAAGGAGTGTCATGATAGGACGTGCTAAGATACAAATAAAGCAAAGCAAACTGGTGCACTTGTGGCAATGTTGATAAGAAAGTGACACACGTCTGCTCACACATATTTACCTGCAGGACAACTGCAGCTCCTCCTCCTGTCTGGTGCAGTTTGTCTTCATTTGGAGTTGGTGCAAACTTTAGGGCTGCTGCTGCTGCTGCTGCTGCTGCCATTGTCCTGTAAAGACATAACAAAAAGAGGATCAGCTGTAGCTCCGACTTTTAAACAGGACGTCATAAATGTCAGGTGTAAATGGGTTGCTTGTAAGGCAGCAGAGAAACATATATATATGACACAAGAGGAAACACATGCATTTGTTTTCACACGTGAGCTATTTAGTCTTTCGCTTCATTTTCTTTATTTCAAGGTCAAATATCTTTACTTATCATGTGTGAACGGTAAATTGTTCAATTCAAATGTTTGTTAAGAGCTGCAAATGCCACGTATCAGAAAAGATATAAAGATTACATCATCCCGTAATATTGTAATCCCTGATTTGACATGGAGGTCAAATTGTGGCCTAAACACTGTACAAAAGCTATATTGTATAGTAAACGTTAACACACACACACACATACTGTCATACACACAATCTGAGCTCTCTTGTTTAACGGTGCACATCAAATATTGTCAGTCATGGTCTAAATAGAGCATGCTGGGACTTCAGGGATATTCAGTCATCTCTAAGGCTTGCTGATTCTGCTCCAAGAATAGATCCAACTGTGAGCCCATGTCCTATTTTCTTCTTATCTTGCAGGCGAACATGGAAATAATCCACCCAGTGAAAACACAAATTTGAACATATCTGCCATGTCTAACTCAGTGATGAAAGGACGTTAGAAGCAGGCCACGTCTCTCTCATCACAGTCGCTGTGATGTGCTCTGTGTTATGGCCTGCGTTTGCTGCTTTAGTGGAAACAATATGAACAACACGCTACTGACAGAAATATACGTGACGTTTGTGGTGTAATCAGTCGCGTGATTCAAGCCGTGTGCATGTGCAGCTCGTTACACGTCACACTGCTAATGTCAAGCTAATTACAGGCAGGGGAAATATTCAGAGATGAGCATCAGAGATGTGAGGGATTCATTAGTAGATTTTGAATCAGAATCACAATCTGAGTGCTGCAATTTCACTCTTGTGTTTTTGTTTGTTGTTTTATGGCAGTTCATAAATCATACTACATACATGTTGTTGGAAACAATTCACATTTTGCCTTAGAGTGCAGTAAAACATAGTTCATATTATGATGGCAATTGTCCATGTGGTTTTAAATCTACCACACAGTGAATATTCACACTATTCACACTACTGAATTAACCCCATATACCAACTTCTGTAAGGTCTACAACAATCTCCATAACCACCATGTGAGATCTTAGGATGATATGTGCTGCTGCTGCCAACACGGTCACGTGACTCCCGGATCAGCCAATCACATGTATACTTTAACTATTTCTGTCTCATCCCTCAAGATATTGCTGTTATAACACCCACACAGTCATCACACAAGTCCACAGCAGCAGCACCCACTGTGGGTTTTTTTCCTTTTACAACATGGTTGTTTCTTCTTCTTCTTCTTCTTCTTCTCCTCCTACATGCATACATCACTCCCCGAGGTCCTAAAGTTAATCGAAAAGCCGATTCATTGGTCCTCAACAGGCCGAACAGCATCACCTCGATGCCCACCACCACCACGAGCATCAACATTCACGCCCTCACAGACACGCAGGTGGCTCATCCCGTGACCGTGCCCACACCAGTCCACCAGAGAAGCACCAGCACTAACATCACACCTGGTGTGACATGATGAGGCTCAGTGAACTCTCCTTCCTCCATCATCACCATCACCATCATCACCACTCCTCCTTCAGCGGCGGCAGCGGCGCTCAGGTTCCGTCCCTATTGCTTCCTCGCGCCGCTGCTGATGCTGCTGCTGCCCGGCATCCTTCTCCTCCTCCTCTCCTCCTCCTCCACGCAGGAAGCGAGGGACCCCCGGCTCTGAAGTCCTCGGCATCAGTTAGTACTTTCGGTTCTCTAGCTTTATGAAATTAAAACTCATACAGCTAGATAACCAAAGACACAAACTAACCCGTTGTCTCTTAAAGGGGCCGCCTCTCCGGTGCAAGACAGAAAACACAGCGAGGAGAGAGAGAGAGAGAGCGAGAGAGAGAGAGAGAGCGAGAGAGAGAGAGAGAGAGAGAGAGAGAGAGAGAGAAAGGTCTCACACACTCACACCACACACACACACACTGAGAAAGACCTTTTAGGCTTCGTATATGTTTATAATGACTAATCTGTCTAATGCACACACACACATCTATTCTTGTGAGGACACTGCACTGACTTCCATTCATATTGGAAGTCAGTGCACTGCACTGACTTATCCCTAAAACCATAGCCGGTTAACCCCTAAACCCAGCTGCCACCTAACCACAATTAAAATCTCAATCTTAAAACTTAAAACTTAACAAATAGTTTTTGGCTCATTAGAACCTTCTTTTATTTCCCCCATGACGACTGAAAAAGTCGTGTGTTTGTTCTATAAGGTCCTAAAGAGGCGGCAAAAACGCACACACACTTTTCTGAGTGGATCACCATCACATTTCAACTTCCCCCCACTGACATTAATTAAATAACTCAGTTATTGTTAAGAAAATAAAACAATAAAAAAAAAACATTTGGAGCATCTCAAGTGCAGCAGGCTGCTATAAAGGCCAGAACGCCCTCCTCGTCCTTTTTTGCAGCCACATCACAACCCTTTTTTTCCCTTCTTCTTCTTTAAACATTAGACTGTTGTAGGTTTGCACTGATTTAAGCTTGACACCATCAGATTCAACACACAATCAAAGTTGTCACTGCACAACCTTTAATTGTGCGGCTGTTGTGACAGCCCATAATAGACGCAACAAACACAACAGTAAACCCCTTTCATTCGTAGTAATTATCCCTCCCACATCAACAGTCACAAGTATGAAAAGCAGCTTACTTGCACATCAGATTAACTCCACACAATATCCACCATCGGTGTTTCTGCCGGATATTTCCCGTGTTTCATCAGCAGTGACGCGTTTGATCACAACCGAGGAGAGGAGAGGAGAGACGGTGTGAGAGGGTGAGAGAGTGAGAGAGTAAAGGCTGCAGAGAAAGTGTCCTTTTATCTACATGGACTCTGCTGCACAGTGTCCTCTCCCTCACACGCGCGAGGAGCAAATGACAAGTGCAGAGAGGGAGGAGAGGGAGGGAGAGAGGAGAGAGACGGGGAGGACAGACTCCGCCTCAGAGAGAGAGAAACGAGTGGCGGGAAGCTGAATCATATTAAAACCTTATTTGATTCCCACAATAATTATCATTCAGTGTAAAATAGTGGCATTTAAATATTTATATAAATGCCCTTTTCCTGGTGAGAATGAATCCATGGGGAGTATATTTGCAACCACTGACTTTGTTTTATTGTTTAATATTTTTAATATTTTGTAGCTCTAACAGAAGCTTTCCTCCCCGTACACGCTTTAAAACCCTGGGTAATGTTGCACAAACAACACTAAATCCCTTTAATCCTTTGCTGTATTCTGCAGTATTGTGGAGTTATGGAACAAATCGTCTTAAAATATGTGCTAAGAGACACATATTTCCGGACATAATGTTTCAGGTAATGTAAAGAGAAGAACATTTTAAAATCCACCAAGAGACAAAGTGATAGAATAAATGGTACACGTTCTAGGTTATTTCTCTTAAAGCTTATTCCCATGATTGACACAGTCTTCACTGTTCTCTAATCCTCATCCTCTATCCTCATGATCCCTATTTTTAACAACATACTACATACATATTCACTGTTTAGGCACCATATGCAAGCAGAGGAATCCAGTGATTGTGGCCACACATTTCCTGATGACATATTCACGCCACATTCATCTTGATCCAGTGCGATATAAGATGGAGTAAGAGGATGAGCCAGTGAGGATGATTACAATCACACTCCATGATGAAAGAAGAAGCCAATGTGGCAGAGAGCAACATGCAATATCTTCCAAAGTTTGAAAGGATATTTAAAAAACCTCTGTGTGTGTGTGTGTGTGTGTGTGTGTGTGTGGTGTACAGGTAAAGCAATAACATGCAGAGCAGGGAGACACAGTCCAAGGTTTCCACACGAAACTATCATCTGATCTGATAGCAGTTACATATCTGATTATTGAACATGGGTATAATCTGTTAGTATGACTGTGTGTGTGTGTGTGTGTGTGTGTGTGTCGTCAGCCTGCAGCAGCTCCACTGTAAATGCATCCCATTCTCCTGTGAAGCACCTATAAGCACTAGATCTAATCAGCTGCTGTCATCCTGTAAAGTGAACTAACAGCGTGCACGCACACATACAGAGGTGCTGGCACGCGGTGAAAGAAGAGCAGCAGCAAAGCCCTGCACATTAAAAATAAATAAATAAATACAGCTCTGTAGCAATATTAGCATAAGAGCTGCATGTGTTCATTTTCATTGGATCACTGGAGGTACACTCGTCTTTGTTCCTGAGCATGCGCGCGACCATAAGGAACTGGAGAACACGTGCACCATCATCATCATCCATGTATGCATATATATATATGTGTGTGTGTGTGTTACATATATTACATCTTCTGCTTCACAACTCCATCAATATTCTGACAATCTATTTATTTTATAAATAAAGTACAACCTGTGTTATTTTCATACCAGGGCCTCACGTCCACATTAAAGTGCAATTTAAATCCCAAACCCTATTATGTTCTGTTATATTCTTTTTTTGTAACCCCCTCGCTCTCTCACACGCACACACACACACACACACACACACACACACACACACACACACACACACACACACACACACACACACATCTTTATTGTAGTTAAATACTAAATCTCAGAATGGTGCGATATTTTTAACCTTAACTAAATCACACATTTTATTAATTTACTTTGGCTCTTTCAATCTCTCTCTCTCTCTCTCTCTCTCTCTCTCTCTCTCTCTCGGTGTGTGTGTGTGTGTAGTAATTAGTTTACTAGTCACACACACGCACTAATTTACACACAAAAATGAATTGTTAAAATGTTATAAATATCGTATTAAACATAGCTGCAATAATGTTGAGCAGAAGACCCCCCCCACCCCTCTGTGTGTGAATTTGTGTGTGCGCGCGCGCTCGGATGAATTTTCCCCAAACAAGTGACAGGGAAGACTGACCCCCCTCCCACAACCACCGCGACCTCCTCCTCCCGCCGCCTCTCCCCCACCCAAAAATAAAGAAGAAGAAGAAGTCAACATCAAGTTCAACAACGTGCCGGAGCGACATTTACATGACAATCGGGTCTGGGATCCTCGAGGTTCCCCCAACCTGCACAACAGAGTCTGGCGTCAGCCCCGCTACACTTTCCCAGGCTCACAACAATATCTCCCTGCTGAACTCTGCACTGCAGCGCTGCCCGGGGCCTCCTCCTCCTCCTCCTCCTCTACTTCTACATGAATACTCCTCACATGAGCACATGGCAGCAGAGAGCCTCATTAAATATTCCAGAGTTTGCGTGAACTCCAACGCTTTTACACAATCTCTCCTCTAAACGATCCTCACCTCGAATATTGTCAACTCCTTTATTCCCCCTGATCATCCCGAAATCATTATCCAAATCCACCAGTAATATTGCAGTTATTCCAAATTATTCACATCTTAATCTGTGTATCATCAAAGTAAAACATCTAACGTCAGAAACATTAAGGCTACTTACATTCTCTTTGGAGAGCTCTCCAGTCATTAGTTCCACGTGGATATTTTCACTGAATTCTAAAAGCCTCCTCTTTTTTCTTCAGCCCATCAGAAATAAACTGGACCATGTCCTGCGTGGCAATAACACCCCGTTTTTGTAAATTATTTTTATTTTCTGCACTAATGTGAAAAAACCCTGCCTTGCACATTAAGTGAAACAAAAACAACAAAAATCTAAATCCTCTCTTATAGACAGGGAGAGTGAGAGAGCTGCGGCTGCAGACAGCGAGAGGCGAGGCGAGGGGAGGGAGGATGAGGATGAGGAGGATGGAGGAGGAGGGAATAGAGTCTGCTCGGGGCCTATCACATTTGTAAAACAAGCCTTTTAATATTTTAGGGAGCAAAGGGGGGATTTTAAAACTGTGTGAACGTGGGTTTTATTTTTGAAACACATATCAGATAACAGCAAACGCCCCCAAACATGAATAAAGAATAAAGTAGGTTATAAAGACATAAGAAAATCTCAAGACAGAATTGTGCTATCTTACAGTAATGTAAATATAAAGAATAATATTATATAATAATAAATATAAATATATATAATAGTATTGATATTGTTTTTTATGCCTTAAAGAAGAACCTAAGGTGTTACAGTATGTGTTTATTCATGTGATTCTTTTTCTTTTTCTCACAGTTTGATGCAGTGGAGATGTGTCAGTCTCATGTTGCCTTGTTTTAGTTTCCTTCCCTTTAGCCTGTGATCAGTGTCACTCATTTCTTTACAGTGATGCATGCACGTGCAGGTGTGTAGCTACAGCCTGTTTATGTTCAATCTATAACACAAACATATGAATAATAACAATGCATCAGGATCAGGTTATTAATATTATGTCTCACCTGAAATCACACCAACTGTTTCTGGAGATACGTTAGATTTTAAAAGTAAACCGCTGCAGGTTCATTAAAAGCCACACGTGTTGACTGAACACAGCGTGTACAGTACACACACAGTCAGAGAGCGTCGACCATGAGACGAAACAGCGACACACACTGGTGAGAATAAAGCTGATCACCTCGCAACAAAAAAAAGCTGTTATCTTTACATAAAAGTGAAAGTATCGTTCTGTTTTTAAAGGTTTTTTTTTTAATTAAATGCACAAATAAGGCAGTGTTTCTTTCTTTATGTTGGTGTGAAATTAGACATGCAAATAAAGAAATAAAATGTGAGAAACAGCAAACTGCAGTGCAGTAAAACTGTGTCTTTAAAGGTATAACACAATACATTTAAAAAGGTTAATGGCGAATCCTCTTGACTAAAATGTCATTATTTCATTATAACCAAACGTCAAATTATTCCGACCTGATTCTAATTTGGATCATTTGAAACAACACTGTTTTATTTAAGAAGCTAAAGTAACTTTACTGCATTTCTAATGGCTAATAACTATTGACAAAATGTGTTGAAGGGGTTTATATTAAGGTTTATATTAAGGTACATAATATAACACATTATATTTAAGTGACAAAGTCAGCTGCAGTGACTGATATTAAAAAGGAAATTAGTGGACTGTATTAAAAAAGGCTTATACTTGATACTGTAAAGCGTCAACATACTGTAAATGAATAAGACTACTAATACTAATACTAATAAGAATTATTATTGTAATGTAGATAAAGATCCAACATTCCAAGCTGATAAAACCCAGACAGAAAGTGAAGTCTAGATTTATTACTAGAAATATTACAGTGTTCAAAACAGTGTAGATAATTCCAGTCTGTGACTGAGTCTGACAATATTTTATTTTTAGATACTTGTTTATACAAGTAGTGATACATTTATTATTATCATTCTTCATATTATTATTAATAATATTAGTGTGTTTTGGGCTATCACCTTTCAATCTGAATGCTACTTGGTCTGCAAGCACATATTAAATCTTCTGCCCCACACATAAGTTGTCAAACCTATGCTGTGTATTTGAATTGTACGTTTCTATATATTTTAAATCACTATTTTGAAGGAAATTGTGCTTTACAAATGAAGGAGTTTGCGTTACACCTTTTTCAAAATTGACAAACTAACTCCTCATGTTCTTTCTTTTCTTTCTGTAAGTTACGGTACAAAACTTTTCCACTCAGTAAAATAGAAGCATATTAATTCAATGCACATAACATAGAGAAAGTATCTGATAAAGGATGACATATTTGACCTACAACACTTTATTGTATCTTCTGGGAAAAAAATAGTTTTTATCCCCAAACTTTTTCTGATGATTTATGACATGATGCTATACACATTTTTAAATTCATTGTTATAACTGTAAATTCATTTTAATTTTGTATTATTTCATATAATTTTAATTAGGTGTGACATTTAAAACAACAGTGTGATGATGGGTAAGAATTTGTTTTGATATAGGAATTTGAACTCCCCATCATCAGTGAGTGCCTCTGTACATTCTTATATAATGATCTCACTGCATTTGCCTCTTGGATTAAATGTTAATTAAAATGACCAGCACCAGCTGTAATTCAATAATGAATGAATGAATGAATGAATGAATGAACTAAACATTGCATTTCTTTAAAGGTAATTTCTCCTCTGTGCACACTTTAATCTCATGCATTCTAATTTACAGGCCTCATATTTTACTGGAGTCCACCTCTTAACTCATACAATCCAGATAACAGGCTCAAAGTCTGGCCTCTAAAAAAATTAACAAAAAAACAAAAACATTTACACGTGAATCTTCAGGAAAAAATACACACGAGTTAAAATGACTTCAGAAAAAAAATCTAATCTTGACAATTTGGCAGCTACCTGATTTATAAACATAACCCATATTATTCATAAAGAACAATAAAAAAAATATAGATTTAAAATCAACTTGTCTATCGGGAAACATAAGATAAAACATCTCAACTTTGTAAAAACACTCAAACGAATGAAGGTGTATTTAACGTTTAAATCTTTTTTTTAAAAAAGATGCACAAAAGCTCCAATTTTAAAAAGGAAAGCAGTGTAGTGACGTCAGACTCGTTTTACAGTAGAGTTTTAGAGACAAACACTTTGAACAAAACCACGAATTATTTCCCATGTACTCAACAAACTACACAGTAGAAGACATTTTGTCCATTTTGTCCATTAGCAGTTGTGTAAATACACGTGTGTGTGTGTGTGTGTGTGTGTGTGTGTGTGTGTGTAAATCCAGAGCAAACTTCTTACCACTGCTGCTGCTGCACTTGTTAATTCCTCCTCGGCCTGGTGAGAAAGAGGCAGCGCGAGCCTCGCTCCTCCTGCCTTCATTTGAAACAGACTGGGTTTTATGATAATCAGAGCTGACACCGACCTGTGCGCCGTCAATAGACGAGGGAGGGTAAGAGGGAGAGGGAGAGGGAGGGAACCTCCAGCCTGTGTTCCCACGAGCCGCATTCCTGCGGTCAAGTTCAAGCTCAAAGCGCGAGCCACCATTAATATGCGAGGCGTGCCGCGTGGCTAATCCCAAAAAAAGGCGCGCGCTCCCCGCCGTGGGAGAGTTTGTCACCTTGTATCCCATTACAGCTGCAGATTATAAATAGATAGATAGATAGATAGATAGATAGATAGATAGATAGATAGATAGATAGATAGATAGATAGATAGATGCAGCCAACAAAGCATACTATTTTATTAAGTTAATCAAAATAGATTAATAACAAACAAAGCTAAAACAGTGGGAAAAAAATAGAATGATTTTGTCAATATTGTACATTTTTGGATAAACAGTACTCTTTATTTACCAAGTAACAAGCTCTGTGTTGAGTGTGAACACCAGCAGTTGCAGAAGTGTAAGGAGAAATAATATTTTCACACTTCACATGTTTTGACTGTCATGAAGCAAATGTGCAATAAACACTTTCACCAGCACTGTATAGTTTGTCGTGTGAAGTTTGCAAAAGCCCACATACAAGTTCACTTCCCAAAAAGCAGCAGGGACAATAACAGAATGTGGTGGAAGAAAAGTCTCACCCCCCCTCATAATTATTAATTATTAATGTTACAGTGGCCAAATCTTGTACATTACATATTTATGTATTAAAATAAATAAATCATAATACTAATAAAAGTTAAGATTACAATAAAACAGAGACATTAAAAAGTCACAGGTAAAAAGTAAAGATGAAATAAAGAGGACAAGATCAACACAGTAGATGGAGGTTAAAAAAATAATACAAGAATTTAAAATGCAGAATACTGAAAAGAGGCGATAATGGGGTGGGGTGTGGGGAAAGTAAATAAGTAAATAAGTACATTTTAAATTGTTTTTTTGGAGTGTATTCCAGGTTTTTACTCATAAAGAGGTTTAACAGGTATTCTATTTGGGCAAAATTACAGAATAAAAAATGACTCACAGTCATCACAACTCAAATACATTTTCTGGGCAAATACATTATTTTTGAGGGATAATTGATGATCTAAAAGTGTCCCTTTCATGGTCAGAGGGCAAATGGGACCAGTGCTGAACATAAAGTCTTCCCACGCATACTCACTTTTCCCACAAATGTTGATAATAATGTCTGTTGCTACAGAAACACACAGCCTGTTCAGCCTGTGTAATCTCTTGTACAAATAATTATCGTGACGTCATTATCCTTCACTAATTTCAAATAACTGGTCCTTACTCGGTCAGTTTAATTTATCAGGCTTGCGCCATTGCATGTGGACTTTTCTTCTATGGTCCACATGTCATAGAGAAGAAACAATACAACACAATTCAATTCAATAAATACACAGGTGTAAAATGAAGGAAAATCATAAAGAAAAGTTAAAAAAAGAAAGGACAAAAACACAAGATATTAGAAAAGAACAGAAAATGCTTGACAAACTCACAATCATTACACCCAAATGAATGAAGTGCATTCAAGCTTAAATACGAAAGTGATCTATGCTTTTTGGTCATTGAAAATAATAAAAAATAAGAAAAGAAAGTAAAACAGTGAGCAATATTCCACCCTCCATGCCGTGTTGTTGTATTTTATGCACAAACACAATGTCTGTGTTCTAAAGTGTTTGCAATTGTACACATTTCTTATTTATATATTGAGAGTTTAAAGCTGTCAAGCAGGTGAAAATCCCCATTTCCCCCTCGTCATTTCAGGCAACACAGCAGTTGTAATAGTCTGTGAGCAGCAAACACTGGTGATTCTCACATGTATGTATATAGCATGTAAGTATGATGTGTCTAGCCAGAGTATAATTGGCTGCTTCAGGACCAGACAGCCCTTTCACACCTCCCCGTGTTCCTGCATTTGAGGTCCCACAAAACAGTGTCTGGCTCGCTGATCCCACGACCCCCGAGGGACCACTCACGATTCAGATTTTCCAGCTTTGTCTGCGACCATAAACAGTTTTACACATCAGGGAGGAAGTTATTCTGGTGTTATCCTTATTTCGTCCGTCGTCGTTTTATGTCAGATTTCTAAAATGTATTTTCCATTGTGTTTTAAAGTTTACAGCCAAACAAGGTTTGTTGCTGCTGAAATGTCATCGTCATTTCAATAAGGCCAATAAAGACAAAGTCATAGCTCAACAAATGTGGTAAAAAACAACAACAAATAAACAACAACCAACAAACAAAACCAAAAATAACAACTGCATTAAATGAAATGACCTCTCCGTCACCTCGCCACCTCACCATTGTCCCACATTTACAAGCCTGTGTAACCTCCTGTTTTACAGACCTCATCACTTTGCCTCTAAAGCGCGAACAACCTCGTAAAGACATTTTAGTGACAACTCGCTGTGTCTCTGCTCCACAAACAGCTTTATCAGTGTGGATGGAAACATCGCATTATGTAATGACGACAAAGAGGGGTGACCAGGTCAGAGGTGAGACCAAACCTTGACCCCTCCCTTCATGAGCCGTGGCGTGTGTGTGTGTGTGTGTGTGGTGACCACAGGGACGATGATGAACTCGTGGACTTGTGGACAGTGCATTTGGTGACCTTTGGTGTCATTTGCCGGACAGCAGACGGATGTGTCTTTAAGCCAATCAGCACTGATCCGCTGACCTGTACAGGCGGGAAACTGCAGTGGTGTTTGTGTGTTGTGTTGAGTATTAACTGCTTGTGTTTCATTATAATCACGTAGGTCATTGGAAAACATCACTAATTTGACCCCACATTGAATGCTAAAAATGCTAATGCTTGCTAAAAATCCATGAAAAACTGTGTAAAAAAACATGTATTACTTCATGCACAGGTACACTAAGAGGCAGGTTTACCACATTGACAAAAATCCATTATTTTAACATGAATTTTGAACTCATGGTTTACTTTTAGAGTAGTCTCTGTTGCTTTTTCTAAGTGAGAAAAAAACTATAGTACAGATTAATTAGATTATATGAGAGTTATGATTGTTTATTAACCAGAACCAGGTAGAGAGAGCATAATTAGTCCATTTTTAGCATCCCTGGCTCCCTGTAACATTTAGAGTTGACTTTAGGCTCCTCTTCCTCCTTGTATACAAAGCCCTTAAAATCAGGGAAACCAGCTCGCTAGATACTCTCTGTTTGCTCTAGCCTTCAACTAGCTCCTTTTTATTCCACCCTGTGTTGTGTTTTACTGTTAATTTGCATCTCTTGGTTTATTTCAAAGTTCAAACAGAGTTTTTAGCTTTTGACTTTTCCTTTTCATTCCATCCTGTTTTGTGTTTTATTGTTGTCTTTTCTTTATACATTTTATTTTCCTTTTATTGTGAAGCACTTTGAGCTACAATCCTTTTATAAAAGGTGCTATACAAATACATTTTATTATTATTACAGCTGTGGCAAGTTCATAAATTCATAAATATCTAATTAGACGTTCACAGTGAGCTTTGTCTTGTCAGTAATCAGGTTCTTCTTTTCCCACAGTGATCAGTGAGGGTCAATATGTTTTTGTTTCTAGGAGCACTAGAACCTCTTCTTCACAATGACAGCAAAAATAAATAAACGTCCAGTGTTCAAACGTCAGTGTGATCAAAGTCTGGATGTTTCAGTATTTGTGCAGGATTTCTGATATGATATCGCCCTCCATGTCGGGAAGATGGACACACGTGAGGATGAGACAAAATCACACCATCACGACAGCATGTCGGTGAGAACATGAAGGTATCGGGATGATGTGTGTAAGATGTGAGAGAGATGAAAATCTAACGTGGCTCATTTTTACCTTGTGTGATAATCAGTCCTGTCTGTAAGAGCAGGACAGGACTGGGCACACACTGGTGGGCAGACGTTGTCCACCTCCAGTCCAGCACACACACACACATGCAGTCATTTTTCACCCAGTCCTATTGCTCCTCTGACAGGTCTGGAACAGGGTCTGGCTCCATATAAGGCAGACTGGAAGGACTGACACCTCCATATAGCCATGTTAATTATGGGCATCTGCTTGGACGCCCCTGTCTGGGGGCCTTACAGGGGGGTCCTTGGCTGTTGCCATAGGGACCGTGGAGAGCCGTTGGTGGTTTAGGGGGGCACACAGAGACCCCGTTATTCTCCTGAGGGGTGGCCAGACATGACCTCCCGTGACTCTTCCCTTTTGAGTTGGGTGGGAAACAGCGAGCAGCCAGTCAAGAGAGAGACACATCATTTCAGCTTCATTTTGTGGACCATGGGTGCAGATCCAAAATGACAGCGACCAAAGACAGTGTGAACGTTGGTGCAATAATATTGTGTAAGTCTTTGTTCACTACATTCAGAATAATATATTGTGAGGTTTGATGTAGCTCTGTGTAGTTTTACGATTGAATTGAAAGCATTATTACATAAATTAAAGACAAAGCTAATTAGTAAACACACAGACACACACACAGGACATTGCATTGACTTACATTCATTTCCTGGAGACCTACTCAAACCTAACACATAATTACTACTGGTCTAATCCAAACCCTGACCCTACACTTAACCTTTATAAGTCTAACCCCAGCCTAACTTTAAAACATGTATTCACCTTAAAATGTACTTATTAATGTTAAGGGGACTTGATTTTTGTCCCTGTAAGAAACACAATTCCCCATGTGAGTGTGTAAACAGATTTAGGTCCCCACAACATAAGGAATACCAGGTACGCACACACACACACACACACACACAAACAAATACAAAAGCAGGTTTTAGTTAACTGTAATAAGTTAAACTGTTAACTCCTTGAATTCTAGTCCTGAAAAAGTCTGTGTTTTTGCCAGAAAAGCTCCTAAAACAGTAAAGCGGTAACAAATACAAGCACATACACACACAGACAGACATGCACAGGTGCACAGCACTTGCCCCATTTGCCCTCTGACACACAACTGGACTGGTTTTATTCTGACTTTGCATTTATGAGCCAGTGTCTGTGTTCTGAAATGCATTGCTGTGTTTTCACACACCTCTATTTCACATTTCTGGTGTGAATAACAGAAAACGTCGAAGAACAGACACATAAGCAGCAAGCTACAGAGGTCGTGGGTGACCCCTGCTGGACGACATGTGAAAAGCAGAAAAGAAACTCCTGATGACTAAAATATTTGAAGCTTCTATTTACTGAAGATTACTTCACATAATGTTGACGATCAAAGTTTTTTTCCCCTCTGTGTTAGAATGTAAATGGCAAATACGTTTGATTTCATATTTATAATTATATTAAGTATAGAGTAGTGGTGTAAGACAAAGGATAATCAGGATACATTAGCAATTAGCAAAACAGATTTAGCAGAAAAACAGCCCCTAAACTGAATTTATTTTGTGTTGCTTCAAATTGCAGAAAGTATTTAGTTGAAACTTTACATTTGATTATATGCAATTTGGGATTCTGAATTCAAAATGTCACTGATTGAGTTTTAAGTAGAACATCTCTAATCTCTTAATCATCATTAACCAGTGGCACTTATTATATATTTACCAGTTATGGTATTTAATTACATAAGCACATTAAAAAAATGTAACCATTCAGAATGAGAATAAATAAAATCCTTTAAACCTGCCTTAATCCAACAGAGATTACATTTTATGAGTGCACATGTGTGAATATGTGAATATATTTATATATATAAATATATGTAGTATCCAGCATCTGCTCTTAGACATAAACAATTTTTATAACCGTTTTTATTCTTGCTTTTGATATTAAGCATCATGTGACAATTACATCCACTAGATGGCCCTAAAGCACCAGTGCTTCTATAACAACGTCCTGAATTCCCTCAGAAATCCTTCACCTTATGAGAAGATACATTGAGTCTTGTGTTACACATGAAACAGGGTACAAAACATTCCTGCTTGGCCAAGTGTGAAAAGACAGGATGGCACAGGTTTTATCTCATGAGCTGCATGGCGTTCATCCCAGAGAACTCTCAAGGTTTATTGCACATATTAGATGCAGTCTGCCTGGTGTTGTCAGTAAAACCACTGAGGTTTCAGAGGCCTTGCTCATCACTTCCCATCTGTCAGACTGAGTTTGAGGTGTATTTTATTGGACAAGCAAGAGCAACTCAGTGCCCTTCAGAACGCTCCTCCAAACATTCATTAGCCCAGAAGTAACTGAAAGAAACTGAGCCGTGGATGCGGGACGATGTTTCCGTTGCATCGCAGCGAGGAGACCATTAGTGACACAGTGCTGTGAAATGAGGAGACACGAGGGCAAGAGGAGGCAACCTGATATCAGGACTGCGGGAATGTCACAGTCCACAACAGATCGGCTCTCCTGAGGCTGTTGAGGTTTTAATTAGACCAACTTCTTTACGCGTGAGGTTAAAGAGCAGCATCCACTGGGTTTGTGTGTGCACGTGCGTCCGTAGTTTTAAATACCATGAACTCTTTCACAACGCTCTCCTCTTTCTCACTCTCTGTCATTTCCTCCATCTTTGTTGGTTTATGTGGGAGCCTTTCTTCTTTGTTTGCATGTAAGCTTGGAAACATGGCACAAAATGGTGGCCAGCATACAGCTAGACCCTTGTCTAGCTGTATGCTGTCTTAATGGGTTGTAAGAACAATGCATGTTATTGTCCCTCGAGGATAATAAAGATAACTTTAAACCCTGCTAAATGTTATACAGTGGACCTTTAAACCTAAAAGCTAACCCTCAAAAATTCAGTTTCAAAATGATTCATTCCTTCGAGATGCCGTAGCATGGCGGCGGCGAGATGATGGCCTCCATAAAGCAAGGCCCTTGAGTGAAATAGATATAAAAAAAGGCTGATTCTAAGGCCACAGAAGGAAAACAGTTTTCTATTTTGAAGTCGAATTCAACAAAGACTTACTACATTGGACACGCTGAGCCTCCAGTCAGAGACAAAACTGTGCGATTGCGAGGCACCGGCATTTCTGCTGCTGAAGGATTTACAGCTTTGTCAGAATAATCTTCACACAACACATCACCAGTCAGACAGACAGACAGACAGACAGACAGACAGACAGAGTAGGGGCTTAGATGTTTAGTGGACACATTGTTGCTCAGAATGGCAATAAGGCATGACAGGTAAATTCTAGAATGAATTATTTGACAGCGTATTTTGTTTATTTGCCCCTGTGACTTGATTTTGGATAAGAGTCGACGATGGATGGATGGATGGATGGAAGAAAGTTTATTTGCTTGGTGGAGACTATATTTGTATGCAAATGAGTATAAAGCTGCTGCCAGTAGGCAGTGAGCTGTAGGTCAACAGTGTATATATGAACATAGTTGAGCTTTTAGCTGCTAAAGAGGCAGATATTTACCTCAGGGAAATTAAAAGGTAAGGAAAGGTAAAAAATACATGGTTGCCAAACAAAATGGACCTTGGGGGTTGGTACATGGACCAGGACCTGTGCTGGACTGAATCTGGCTGTAAAAAAAAAAGAAAAACATAGGGAGCAAAAAAAAACCCATTATATTTTACATTTATTTCCTTGAAATGTCAAATATTTAATGATATACCACAAGAAAATGTTTATTAATTAAGTAACAAACAAAAGTTCCGCGGCAGATTGGACTGCAGAAAACAGGCCCAGGGTTTGTATTGGAGGTTAGACTTTTGTTTGTTTTGAATTATACTTTATAACTGGCACTCTTTTTTATAAATGTGTGCAAATATTTTTAATGAAGTCATGTTCTTCAGAAATATGTTGGATTCACACTGTGTGTTAGTGTTCTGACAAGCCAAATGTTTTGTAATTAGGAAAAACTAACAGATGGGCATTTTAATTAGAGGGCGTTAAGTGTGTGTGTGTGAAAGAAGTGAGTTAATATAGTTATAGTTAATTTGCAGGTTTTGTGAGAAGAATCTAATCAACATCACAACATAGCAGTTTTATAGCTATTGTGCCAAAACATATTTTTATCCCACATCATGTGTAATAGAGGGTGTTTTATTTCTCACCGCTAAACACTGTGAAATTACCAAATTAATAATTCAGCATGATCAAATTCATTATAACTTGATTGATCTGCTGTTGTACATACATAAACCATGAATTACATGCATTTGTGTGCACGTCGTGCCATGTTTGCAGAGAGGGGGAAGACAGCAGAATCCAAAGGACTGAGAGAATGAGACTGAGATTGAGATTGAGGCTTCATGACAGACGTTTATGAAATATTGTCCTTGGACATAAAACAATATCAGTCTCCATAGAAATTGGAGCATGTGTTCGCTTGAGTGGTGATGTGGAAAAACAACAAACCCAGATGTTTAAAACTAGTGTGAAGAGGGTTAAGGAGTGAGTCTGCATATGTTCTCAATGATTTAAAAGCATATTTCCCTCACTGTCAAGGAGGCAGAGTGAGGCAATATGTCTGAAACACACTATTATTTAGGCCAACTGGGGCAAGACTTACCTGCAGCAGGGAAGACAATAAAGGATCACACACGTGTATAGCTCTGATCTAACAGTTTACATCACTGCGTGAGGAGATGCAAATTCACTTACACTTACATTACATCCCGGGGCGCTGCTCAGTGTGGCTGCCCACTGCTCCTTCCAGGAAGGTTCCCAGTAGAGAATGTGTTAAATGCAGAGAATGAATTAATAAACTACATATACAGTAAATAATGCTGCAGATTTGTTCAGTGACAATAATCATTTCAGATTCTCTCTGCCTATATACTTCATGCTGGTTGTTGAATGGGATGCCATCACACAGCAGTGCGATGAACAAGCTGGTGACTGGCATGAGGACGATGTGCCAGGCTGTTCATGTGGCTGTCTAAGTTTTGTTTTGTTTTTGTTTTGAGTAAACAACAATGCCTTTTCTTTCGAGGAAATGGAACCGAAAGTGTAACCTTTAATCCATTCAAAACAACCAATTATTTTCCATATTATTTGCAAGTAAAACTGAAAGTGAGTTATTTTTTAAAGGTTGCCACAGTAATCTCTTACACAGACGAAACACTAAATGTCCATACACCTGAGAATTAGGTTGCACTTGATCCTGAATAAACCTGACTCACTTAAGGGATTGTTAACACGCTAACTGCTCATTTCACTGCTCATTGCCTCACGAGGTCTAATTTTTGCAGTGTTGCAGCCTGTTCAGGTGTCAGCAGTTGGCTACATTATAGAACAATATTATTGTAAGTAATTGTTAAAGCTTTACACAAAATACAAAATACACTTTTTCTTAAAGAAGAGTAAAAACTAAATGAGAGATAAGAGCTGTGTTACAGCCAATAGTTTATACCATTTCACGGAGAGAAGAGCTACGACAGAGTTGAAAATATGTACAGGATTCATAATGATTTTCTCTTTTTCTCTATTTTTCAATGTCGTCTATCTGGGGCGACACTAATGAACAATATAAACCTGCACTCAGTATGTGTGTGTGTGTGTGTGTGTGTGTTTTGCTCACCCACCATGTGTGCAAAATACAGTGTATTTGCTCAAGCCGCCTGCTCTCAAAGCTGTGTGATTTCCATTTGCTGCTGTGAGGACAGTGAATGCTACACATGCTGAATGAAAGCAGGAGGTGGAGACAAACGAAGGCAGACCACAGATGCTGCACAGGAGAGCTCATTAGACACACACACTCTCACACACACACACATTCTTGTACAGCATCCATAGTGAGGACACTCATAGGCGAAATGCATTCCTTAACCCCTTACCCTAACGTTGACCATCACCACTAAATGCCTAATCCTAACTCTTGACCTCTTGACCTAAGCCTCAGTTCTAACCCTTTACCTTCAAAGTCTTAACCTTCAAACCTTCACCTTTATGTTGTGAGGATCAGTCAAAATGTCCTCACAAAGACAGATTTTAATCGAAATGTGTCCTCACAGTCGACTGCAGACACACACACACACACACAGACACCACAGCTGCTCCTCTGCACATGACCTGAATTTTAACTGCTAAGGTAGATCACTGCTTAATTGACCATGTAAAAGGTTTTTCTCTTTCAGTGTGACTGTGAATACATACATAAATGTGTACTTGTGTACTTGTATTTGTCACCTCTTAAGAACCTTGTCTATCAGAGCCAGTAAGACATAGATTCAAATTGTGGTTTGGTTAAAGTTAGGGTCCGGCATGAAGTGGTTATTGATAATGCTTTGCCACGAGATGACTGGCTCATAGAAAGTGTGAAGGTAATTCACTGTTAGCATGCAAACATTTGCTAAGCTGAGAAATGTCAACACACATCCTTCTACTGTAAGTGTCAGATTCATGCTGGCAGTAAATTTGGGAAATCTTACATTCTATTTTGGTCTGGATTAAATGGGGGACAGGCACATGACATTTCAGTCACAGAAAAGAGAGAATTGGGCCAAACCTGAACTAACAGGCCTGTGGGTAGACACCATTGACGTGTTCCATGCAGTTATCACGTCTCCCTGACTTCCTCCATGACTGCTGCTGCCCAGATGGGATCTTGTGGCGTAGAAGCACTTAAACTCAGCAGGGTGGTGAAACCGAGGCTGAACCACTGCTTTATCAGCACTAACACTGGAGTTCATAAATGTCCAGCTTAGTTTAGACTTCACTCTAAGAGGAGATTTCCTGTTTCCTACCTTATTTTGTGGCTTGTTTGATCTTTCGCACGCCATAAAATCCAAACCCATTACGAAATGAGTCTGCCCAGTAAAAAAAAAAAAAGAGAGGGAGCAAACACAGGAGCCAAAACACTCCACTTTGTAAGAAGGAAATCACAATTCTGTATGCAGAGCTTCATTACCCTTTCTTTTTCTAATACTGAGGACACTGTGTGGTACTTGGCAGCCGTGTTAAGGAATGTTACTTCTAAAAATAAACAGAGAGAAAAGTGATTTGTAAATTACTTTGCAAAATCACTAGAATTAAAAAGTATCACAGCATAACCTTTTAAGAAAAGATGATAAAAAATGAAAACCCCTGTGATTCACTGAGCATGTGTTATAGTCAATGCCTCATCATTGCAACGCCACATCACAGGTATTTCACTAATGATCCCACAGAAAGTTGAAGACTCCACAGTTAAACTCTAGCAGGTCCAGTCGCCTGTGAAGACTACGACCTGGATGACTGAGAACCTTCACAGACAAACTCTACAGTTCACAACATCTCCTTCCACCATGTTGCCTTTCTACAAGCTCCCTGCAGTTGTCAAGCTCTTGTTAACCAGACACCACTTGCATTTTACTATGTTATTCTTGTGCTTTTCACAAACATGTTCAAAATAATGCAAACACTGACTGCTGTCCTTTCTGCCACCCCACAAATGTGAAACGGTGCACATTTGTGGTGGATTTTCTTTTCTTGTGGCAAGTTCGGTTCCCTCGGGAACATTCATCAGTACCAAGTAGAACAAAATCATAAAGGTGGAAAGAATCGGGGAACCAATCCTTGCTCACTTACAACAGAAGAACCACGACATAAAAACACACCCTCCACTCGAGTGCAACCAGTGCAGTCACCTTCTCACATCACAGACTGGAGAAATAGATCATTTAAAGGAGCCATGTCACACTTTGTGCCAACTTCCATCAAACTCATTAATGGTTGACGTATATATCATACACAGTTACTTTTTTTATTGCTCATATTTAACACTTCTAACAGATGATGCACCATGAAGACTCACTGAAAAGGAGAGAAGTCGGATTATTTTATGCCATACAGTATGTTGGGGTGATGATATGAAGGACGCTGATGTGAATGGCGTTATTTGGATTAAACAAGTGTATCTAATTAGGTTACTCGGTCCATCAGAAAGGTACCTTGTAACATGTTACTCCCAACCCGGCTTGAAAGTATTATTTTTGCTTCAGTTTACGAGTCATTTTTGTGCCATCATCCTCATCCCGCCTAACTTGTGTATTGTGTGGATGGCTTCTCCCTCCTCATGTGTTTGGCAAGGTGCCTGACATTTCTAAAAGTCACAGCTCATATTAAGGCTGAGCTAAACGGCCTTCTCTCGCTCTCACGCTCTGTCTCTCATGCTGTCTGTGTGTGTGTGGGTGAGAGAATTGTGTAGTGCATGTGACGTGTACGTGTGTTGTGAAAATCCAATTTCTCTTATTTCCAACAGTAGCAAACCAGCTCAGACATCCACCTTCACTTCCACCAAAACACGTCAATAATTATGATTTATTGTATTTTGTCAATACTGTTTTTTTGCTGCAGCTGTAGCTGCAAACACCGAGCATTCTCCCTCTGCAACAGCACTTCTGTATGTGCTGATGATCTCTGAATGTTTTCACATGTTCTCATGAGCTCTCCCCGAGCGGCTCCCTCAGGCCTTTGCAGTAAAACTCTTTCCCGCTCCTCCTCTGGTGTTGTGAAGGAATCTGAGATGCAATAAGAGCCAGATGTATCGCACACTTTTTTTGTGTTTGTGTCTCTGCATGCGTCAACAAACGTCTCCGTAAATTTTGCTGGCCTTTGAAATAATGTGCACATGTGTGTAGGTATTTTTAGTGCTGTCTTTGTGGGGACCTATTAGACCTTAAAAACCCAGACACTGCATCAGGATCCACAGATCGGTGAAAGGAGAATTTGTTTCCCAGCCATTTATTAAAGGTTCATAAAAAAACAAAACAAAATGCTATCACAAAGTAAGTTGTGATTCATTTATCAAACAGATATCTCATGGAAATGTCTGGTTTGTATTCATTATATTCTACAGAAAGTGCAATAGAAATATTCAAAAACATTACGCACAGATTTGTTGTGCATATATTGTTTTATATTGTGAATTTGGCCACAATAGTTTGTCATCTTTAAAAAGAGGGTTAAAAAGTTTAGGAACAGAGTTAAGATACTTTTTTAATTAACAGTGGTTAGAGTAATGCATTATGTGTTGGGGTGGAGTGGCTCAGTGGTTAAGACCCTACCTTGTGTACCAAAGACATCATGGTTGCAAGTTCAATTCCACCCCTGGCTAATTGTACTTGATTCCATTGTAAGTCGCTTTGGATAAAAGCGTCTGCTAAATGACATGTAATGTAATGTGCGCTTGTATTTGTTGTCTCTTTAGGACCTTTTTCTGGCATAAATACTGACCTTGTCAGGACCAGTAGTCCTCGTGGAGACCAAAACTTGGTCCTAATGATGTGGAAACTCATTTCTGAGGAACTGGTTACATTTAGGGTTAAGACTTGTGGTTGGGTTAAGGTTATAGGGTTAGATAATAACTGGTTATGGTTAAGGTGGAGGATAATGCTGGCTGTCCAAATGAATGTCAAGTCAATACAGTGTCCAAAGAAGAATAGCTGCACAAGCCTGTGTATGTGTGTGTGGCACTGAGTGTAATTTGTCTCATAAAAGTATTACAGAACATGCTGTTGTGTTTGGACGCCAGTGAGACTGAGCCAAGCGACGAGGTTTGCAACAGGATTAGAGACCAACCAAAATGCAGCTGTGCATGTGTACACACCAAATGCGATTATCTACTAATATGTCTAAAGTATGTTCTCACAGGCATCAAACTGTGTTGCTTCTTCTGAACTGTTCAATATGAAACAGAGACAATATGTGTGTGTGTGTGTGTGTGTGTGTGTTCTGTGCAGTGACTGTAAAACAAAGAAAACTAACATCACCACACCAGGGAGGTGATTAGATGGCTGAATGGACTAACATTTGCCTTGAAGATGTTCAGCTGGTTCACGCCTCATTGTCACACATATTGTGTCGTGTCGAGTCGCTCAGCTCTGCAGATTTATTTGCTGACAAAAAGGGAAAAAAAAAGCTTTTGTGTCAAGCGGAGGTGCACTTAGCTCATATTTGCACTCACATTTCTGGCACTGCCGCGGTTTCTTGCTGCGACAGAAAATCAGACAATGCCCATGAATCTCTGTGATATTTATGTCACAAGACAATAAACTGTAAGTCTACACTGTTCAATAACAGTAATGGACTGAATCAATAGTTGTTATTGGAAATGCTCCTTCCTCAGTGGACTGGAAACTGTTCAGTGGCACAGTGGACAGACGATCTGGCCTCAGCTTCATTTCCACAGGATCAATTTCCAGATGAATTACAACGATTCTCTCTTTCTCTCTCTCTCGGTGCAGTCGACCTTGTTTGTTATCCAGGCGGCTCTTGAGTCCCTTCGCTGTTCGAGCTGCGAGCAGAAACACACAGCAGCACAACGATGTGTCATATTTTGCAGGTGCCTTCACTTTACCCTCTGAAGTTTTTCTGTTCTCTGAGCACATAAAATAAATCTCTAATAATAGTGCATGCTGTGTCGGTAAAACCACATTGAACACATGATAATCTACATTAAATCTCCAAATGTCCAACGTTACCTCACGTGTACAGTAAATGTGGGTTTAGTTTAACAGTGGATGGAACGACACACCCACAGGAAATCATCTCACACTTCTTTTTTACTGTTTTCAGCGGTTGTTTTGTTTGTTTTGGAACCAAAAACATTACTATTACAGTTTATAGTTCACCATCACCACTCACATTAGTCTTGTCCCATGTTATGTTTACAGCTAAAGCAGACTGATAAACCATTAGCAGACAGATCAATGTAATGAAGACATTCAGCAGCGAGAGAAAGATATAAAACTTTAATATTAGGTGAAATGAATATTCCACGTCTGTTAGATTTGTTTTTCTTATCAATGCCATAAATATGTTTGATGGTGTGCTGTGTTTACAGCTTTTCCAGTGGCCAAAAAATACAATTTTAAGTAGGATTAGATCAGAAAAAATCCATCTTACTCCCCTGTTCCTGTTACATACTGTAGTATGTATCACATTGTACCAACCCTTTAGTGAAGCCGTATGATGTTTATGTAAATTATTTAAACCCAAGACTTTCAGAGATTTTCTTGTCTTGTCCAATTCTCTTTACACTTTCCTCAAAATTCAGCCCACTGGAAACTCTGACATCTCTGCAATCATTTCAATACATTTATTCAAGTTTGAACAAAGTTCAAGTGTGCAGTGGGAGATTCTATTAAATAAGCCAGAGGCAGGTCCGTTAGGTTAAAGCAAAGTAAAAGTGAAGTTTGCAAAAAGCTGAATATTGTGGACGTTGACTAAAGTTTGTTTTGCTCAAGGTGTTTTACCTGCAGAAATAGATTCATAAATTCAGATTCGTCTTCATTGTCATGATTTGTGGCTCTATTAAGATTCTGAAAGTACCTCTTACCTCAAAGGGAGGATGCATAATTCAGCAGACCACAGACCTACAATATGATGAATAACAAAGGGGAGTCAGGTGTTCTTCTTCACTTTATCATGAACCTTCCCGCGGTGAGATCAGCCACTGTGTGGGTCACAAGAGTTCAGGGCTGAGATGTGCCACGAGCAGGAAACACGTCTCCCCCGCTCTTTATTTATATTCTATTGACAGCAGCATCAGTTGTGTCTGCTCAGCATCACTCCAACATGCTGTATATTCCTGCACATATTAAGATGCAGTGTGATGTGTACTGTGTCTGTAAGTTGTCATGATGTTTGACTGTGTGTGTGTGTGTGTGTGTGTTGTATAATCTGATGGTCAGACTGTCCTTGGATAATCTGATGTAGATTCTAATTTAATTGACAGACACCCGGATCAACCTTTTGAGGTTTATGCAGGAATCGGATTATGGTCATATGAGGTGCACCCCCATCCCTCCAGCCTCTCTCACGTTTTTTTTCTTCACCCCTAACCCTCCCCCCTCTCATCCACACACCACCACCCTCCTCTTTGAAAGGGGCCGTCTGCCTGTCACCGCTTGCCTCTTTGTTCAAACCGACTGTGCTTCTCTCCCTCAGCGTATAGCTGCTGGCGAAGAGGAGGAGGAGAAGGAGGAGGGAGCACCTTGGTGTGTGTGTGTGTGTGTGTGTGATTGAGAGAGCGAGAGAGAGCGTGTGTGCGCATCTATTGCGATGCCAGTGTGTGAGGAGGCTGCTGCTGATGCTCACTGAGGAGAGGATAACGCACCGGGGAAGGGAAGAGTGTGAACTCCAGGACGCGGAGCTCTGGTGCACACACACAGCCGGGTCTGGGTCTCTTTCTTCCTCCTCTGCAAAGTGCTGTTTCACGCTTGTTCCATCGTGTGCAGTCTCTCTCTCTCTCTCTCTCTCTCTCTCTCTCCCCCTCTCTCCTCCTCTCTCTCTCTGCATCCTCTCGGAGCTTTAGGCAGAGAGAGCACCTGCACTGAGGCGAAAATCTGCCGCTCACATTCCAGAGGATTGCGCCATTAGGAGGGCACCTCGTGCTGTCAGATCAGGTAAAGAGTGGAGGAAAAAATGTTTTATTTCCATGCATGCTGTGAAAAACTAAACAAATATCTGGTCAGTGTGTCATGTGTCTTCTTGTTGCTGTGTTTTCAGTTTCTTGTTTAAAACGCACTTTTTTGTGAAGCATGGAGGAAAAAAAATCATATCAAAGACATGTCAGAGTTGTTGTCTAATTCTATGCGTAAGTGCGAGTAATAAGTGTTTAGCAATCACTGCATTCCTCACCGCAGCCTCAGCTTTACTCGTTTGGGAAATCTTTAATTATTTACAAGGTCAACGCTTTTAATATTGGTCTATGTTTACGAGCCATGTGGGGATGTATGTATAAATCATCACCTCACAAAGTAACCTTGTGAGGGTGTCCTTTACATCTTCTTTGCGTCACAGGAACTTTGTGATTCACACAATAATAATCAATGGAAAGACACTGACAGGGAGGAGGACGCTGCCTTCTGCTCACTGGTGTAATTGTAGAGATGTGAAGGCTTGAACAGGTGTTTGTCAGATCTATTATGGAAATCATCATCTGGTGACCAAACATGCTTTGCCCATTCAGGAGTGTCACCTGGGCATGACATTAAATGTATTGTTGTTGGTTCATAGACAATTCTGTGCACGACAGCACCTCGCGTCTCTGTGCTTCACTGTACTAACTTTGCTTTAGTCTTGACAGAATAAGTAGAAAATGATGGTAATTAAAAAGAGTGTTTTCCTGGCACTGAGCAGGTGAAAAGAACTCTGACATTGTTGTGTTGACGACTGCCTGCTCTGTAAACAATCCCTGGCATGTACCGACACACTGAAGGAGGAGAGCAGCTTGGGTCACCTTGACAAATGAGCTGTATTGTCTGAGAATATGAGAACCCCTGTTGCCGAGTGAAGCCCCGTTCTGGTTCTATTCACTGCTCCACTCCAGAGGAGTTCAAGGCTTTGCTTCTTTTCTCTTCTTTGGCCTTGTTAGAGAATCCACCACCAGCTGTGTGTCAGTGCCATAAAGCAGGACAAGGTTAACTAGGCAACGGCACATTACAAACAGCCTGGAGTTGAGGAGCAGAGGGGGTGTGTGTGTGCGTGTGAGAAAAGGGGAGAAGTTGTGCTTGTGGGGTGAGGAGCGAGGAGGATGGTGAGGAATGAGGCGACGAGGAGCGACTGAAAGTTTACAGCATGCATTTTTCATTCTGTTGAGTGTGTGTGTGTGTGTGTGCATGTGTGTGCACGTCTGAAACAGGCTGTGAGGACACATTTTAATTCAAGCCTATCTTTGTGAGGACAGTTTGACCTTTTGAAGACATTTTGGCTGGTCCTTATAAAACTAAAGGGATGTTTGTGGGTGAAGACTTGGTTTTAGGCTAAGGTGTAGAAGTGGGTATAGGTTAGGGTTGAGTATTTGGTTGTGTGTGTGCACACATGTGGTAGTTGTGTGTCTGCTTGTGTGTAAGCAGATGACTGCACTTTCTGAAGCGGAAGAATCGGAGAGCGAGTTGTGACGAGCTCTGATTCTAAAATAGGGAAGAGGCTCAGTTCATTTGCACATGTTGATCCTGTCTGCGCTGACCGCATTTCCAGGAGTCACTCTGCATCAGTGCAAGATGAGAAATGTGGATGAAAATACTTGTAGAGCTGGAAAGAATGTTAAAAAAAAAAGAACGAGTCACTCAACAGAAATAATTATTATTCAACCCAAATGTCATCTCACTTTGAGAAGCTTTTGTTCTTTCTTTATCACCGGATATCTTTAGAGGTCTGTTGGAGGAAGCAGCAATTCTAGTTTTCCATTGTTTCTTTTTTTCTCATTTTCAAAACTCAGACCAATAAAAGAAGAACATTAATCAGCATATTCACCGAGTATGAAGATTAGCCTATTTACTGATTGACAGTAAGCTAATTAGAAAGTCTTTTGATGATAAATGAATGGTTTGAGTTATTAACAAAACCGGTCTTCTGGTCTCAACTGGGCATTCTTGTCTCCAGTTCACTCGTATGAATGTGCGCTGAGAGCCTTGCTGATGCTGTGTTTTCAGGAGAAGCCAAAGGTATTTATCAGTCATGGCTTTGCTATTGGTCTCTGTGGCATGAAAGTGACCATTCTAATGTGACATTTGGGTCATTATGGAGCATATTCTGGCTCATACAGTGCTAATAGCTAACCAAATGATACAATATAAATGCAAATCAGCAGCATTCCTCGCTTATAGGGGCCTAGGTATGATCACAATAAGCTCCACTTATGAGAGAGCTTATAGCTTTATATTTTCCCTGAAAATGTGTTGATTTTGTTTGGATCAGGACCTTGTTGTCGTTTAGTGCAGTAAAGAGATTGGACTTCTGTGCTGCAGTCCTTGTTTTAGTTTTTGCTCTAAATGTAATTCATAAACAGCACATTCAAGTGTGCACTAGACTGTAAACCAAAGTGGGAATTTTATGGCCCTTCTGAACTTTGTTGTTTGTTTACAGCCAGAAGGGGAACAAGCTTTATAGGCTTTATAGGCTAACAATGACTTCACAGTGACTGGAGCAAAAACTGTCCGTGGTTTCAGCACTGGACAGCTCTCAACTCTCAGACTCCAACGATCCGACCATTTGTCAAATGGTAAAAGAGCAGTTCATGTTTTCAGCTGAAGGATCTGTTTGTAATGTCAAACGGCATCTCTCGCTCGCTCTCACTCTCTCTGTCCTCGAGTCCCCAGCCACCAAACCCCAAAAGGGATTGTGTAAACCAATCCATCAATCAGCTGCAGTCTTTAGCCTGGGCGGGACTAAAGCAGCCCACCAGGCCAATCATTACAAGCGTAGATGAGACCATGGCTGAACAGCTCACCCACACAAAGAGAGAAAGGTCCCTCTCTTTGTCTTTGTCCAGTGGAGCTCTTCTCCTCTAAGTGGAGACTGGTGGATGACAAATATTTGTCTTAAGAAGCTCATTAAAGCAACACCAAAGTTGTATCAGCTGCTGCTGTGTAGGTTTGAGAGGTTACCATAGACTGGAAATAAAAATGCACCCCAGGTGTGAAGCCTCGAGATTCAAGAGACAGTTTTTGAAGCCAGAAATTCATAGACGTCACCTGCAAACAGGCACCAATTGGACGATACTTCCATTCTGTTCTGTCTATTTTCCTCTCAATAGGATCATAATTTACCAGCCATTAACTCCTCAGGAGTTAACTTCATGGTGATTATTCATTTTCTAAGGCAGTATAAAAGTATGATCAAAGATGAAATCCCACAGTGTCTATATTTGTGTAAATCCTTATATCCTGTGGATGATAATATACTGTTGCTCTCTTATCCATCAAAGACAAACAAGAAGAAGAAGAAGAAGGAGAAGAAAAGGGTTTGTAGAGTAGTAGATTTTCTACACGGAGATGAACGTTCCTTTATTGGCTTTGTTACCAAGAGCCAACCTCCGAACCTTCACCTTTGAACTCTGGGTTTTCTTCGACACAGCTGGTGTAGTGGTCACTTGAACTGCACGCTCACAGCCCCTCGATACATACGTTTGACCTCTGATCCTAAAATCATTATCCCCATCAATATTGACGTTTACTTAAACAAACACACATTTACATGTATCCAGTTGAGTAGTTCCAGTGGAGCAGATTCTTAAAAGCTGCACTAAAAACAACAATAAAATACTGAAGTTCATTTGCTACATGTAAAATAAAAAGGATTTAGTTCTGCACAATATTAGGAAAACATGCAATATGCAATCATGTTTAATAATGCAATAAATAAACTTTGTGCCTTTCTGCTTTGCTAACAAAGACACAAACAGTGAGAAGTCAATGCAGACTCTGGAAACCATGTTGTTTACATTCCAATAACATGGTTTTATTGAAAAAATTGATCTTCAAAATCTTTATGTCCCCCGAAACATTTTCTGCCACTCCTCTATTTACCACAGAGGTTTGTGAAATGTCAGTGTTGTGTTTGTTGTGCCTCCATGTGGAGAACACGATAAAACCTAATTAAAGTAGGTTTAAAGGAGATTTTCATATTCCTGGGGAAAGAATTCACATCAAATCACAACTTTTAGATGATCACTTTTTCTACTTGGGCTGTGGCGTGCATCATCTGCAGTGTATTTCTATAAAACAAACACATGGAATGTTTTCGCAAAGTTCTCAGTGTGTAACTTTTAAATATAAACAAATCTAAGTTACATTCAAACCATTGTCAAATAAGCTCACGGAAAGCTGAATACAGCCTATCTCAGTTTATTCTCTGAGTTTATCAGTGCAGCGATGTTTGGTTTTTGTGTCTGTGGTGACTTTCCTGTGCCACACACAGAGAGATGTGTTTCATGTCACCACAAAGCTTAATGCTGGTTTCACACATACGCCCACTTTAACGCTTGGCGGCAGGTGGACCTGATGCTTGTTGGCTATCAGAGGTTAGCGGAACAATGTCTGTCAGGGCTGAGTAAAAGCCCGTTTATACTCCACTTTCGTCCGTGCCAAACGCTATCTCTGCGAGCCGAGTACCAAGCTGCAGGCATCAACAAACATAGCGACAATTAAAAGGGTTATTTTTTATTGTGCTTGATCCGTAATAGACTGAAATGCAAGTGGATTTTGTGGCGGTGAGTTGTAAGACCGCAAAATATAAGGCGTCCCATAAATGGGGAATATTAGATGTTGGTGTTGCCAATGAGAGCGATCAATGGCGAGCTGCATTTTCAATATTTCTGCCGTGACTTTTGACAGCTTGCTTTGCCGGATAGCTCCTCGAATAAAACCACAGCCGAGTGCCTGGCACTTTTTCTGTTTTCTGGCTGCAGGGATAAACCAGCGAGCTCTGGCAGCATGTTTTTTGTTGCTTTCCTGACTGATTGAACTATTGACTCTATATTGCCCCCATGATTTCAGGTGGTATTGCTCCGTTTCATCTGTCATCCTAAGCTCCCCTGCTTGGCGCACAGAGACGGACAAAATAAATGCAGAGTATGGATGAAAGGCTTCGTCCGTCTCCGTAGCCCTGTGTTGTTTAAGCGAAACTTATTTTGCTTGTGCCTGTGTTGGTAGATTTGCATCCATGTTCTGATTGGCTGACAGCTACACCAATAAATCACACTGCAAGACGACAGCGAGCATTTGGAATATGTACCTAGAGTGACGCAGCAGTGTTTTGGCGACAGAAGCAACAAATCAATTAATCAATCTTTTATGATGCCTCTCCCTCTATGAGAGTTGATTGATTCCACTGTGGTTGTTGCCTGGTTTCCATGTTTCAACACTCTCTCACATGTTGTTGCTTTTCTTTGTCCGACTTATAGTCCTCATACCCAATAAAAATACAAATAAGTCAGTGCCAGAAAGAGGCTGAGGATGAAGAGGTGGAGAGATAGAATGAGCAAATGGGAGATAATCTGGTGCAGGTCTGATGAGTGCAGCTCCTCAGCACGAGGGTTAGACCCAGACGGATGTCGTAAGAGCTGTCAGTTTCTCTCAGGTGTGAACAAATCATTGCATTATACGGATGTTTAATACATGGCATGACATGTAAACATCAGTATTTCCTCTTGGATACCCGTGTACACTGTACAGTGATGAATAATTCATGAAATGAACAAGAAAACTGTAAAAGCCAACTTCAGAATTTATAAGCTATACTTACAGTTACTCCTCACTGTATCTGAAGGATCCTCTTCTCTGTGCTTCACTGCACACGCGTCTATCCAAATTTTAACTTGGACTCTAAACCGGTGTAATAATCCCTGTGTCTGTGCCCAGTGAGATCAGTGGTTTCTCTGTGAGAATATGGAGTGTGTAATCTTGAATCTTTGGGACCAGCAGCTTTCCAAAGTCCTCTTGCCATCTGAAGCTCAGGCCAGTACTGCATGAGTCGTCAGTTGCCCCGAGTGGGATTAGTCACCACACATAAACATAGAGTCTGTCTCTGTCTTTGTGTGCAGGAAGTGAATAAATGATTCAGCTCACTTCGCTCTCCCTCGGCAATATGTCTTTTCTCTGTTTTTAATTTCTTAAGCAATTAGTGTCCATGCATGTTGGTTTAATGTCACTTTTATGGCCCCCATGTCTCAACTGCGACACAATTATTTATCCTATCTTTACAATTCATGAATGAAAATGGCTTCTGTGTAAGAAATGTCAGCACTGCATCTTTTGCACATCGACTGGCTGCGGTCTTTTTCCAGCTAACTGCAAATGAAGAAAATGTAGAGCCTCCTACGCAGCTAGTCTGAAGCGATTTCATCATGGAAGTGTTTTGTTGTCACAGCGTTGATAAATTGACCCTCTTTTCTTCCCTTTTACTTCACTCTCCTCCTCGCCACTTTGTCTGTCACTCATGTGGTGATGGTACTCTGCTGTGTTCACTATACACGACTCACTGGAGGTAATAGTTTTATGTAACATGATTAAAGACAAAGGTTAAGAGAGGAACCGTCTCCTGTCAGGTCCACGGGTTTGATAGTCAAGATTTATCCTCACGTCTCTCGAGTTACTTCACATTTTTAGACTTTAATGCTGTTGCTCTCCTAAAAGGTCCCTATTAAAATAATAAGAAATGAGAAATGCATTTCCCTGAGCGCACACGTATTGGGGAAGAACAATGTTCTTAACCAGAAATATTTTTATTTTTCTGTGAAAACAAAAGTGACAAATAAAGCACATCCAAAATATTGTAAATAACAGATAACAGACAAAAAAGATTAGATATTACTTGTAAATATCTAAGACGTTTAGACAATTATGTAACTGCATTTGTTTTTGTAACTGGTTTATAGTCTATTACAAAAATGTATCTTGGGCTTATCAGAGTTTACATTCACCACTCCATTCTTTTTTTCTGTATTTAGTTTGGGAAGGTTCACACAAACGAGACACACATTTCCTATATTCATTCATATTTCCTTTTTTGGCTAAAAGCAAATTATATTGGCAAACGTAAATCTGACCTCTGGCTGCTTTCTAAATATGTTTATCCACAGTTAGCATCCAAACACAGTTCATTATTTATTCACTTTTGACAATAAAAGTTAATTTGCTGACCCTTTACTAAATTGCTGTCTTTAGCATATAATGCACTGTAGCCATCAAATGCCCATGTAGGGACCACAATGGAAAGATGTAATGGAAAAATATTTTAATTGTTTTTTAACTTTTTCTTCCGCCGTTCATATCAGGTTTACCATTAGTCATCATGCTTTTTTGTATCTTATATTTAATAGAAACATGCAGGCAGTAGTATTTGTACTTGTTGGTGCTCTGTGTGTGTTTTAGTGGCCTGTGTCGGACATCATTATAGCTAACATATTGTCATGGCTTTTCATCAAGGAATTTTTTCACCATGTGCGGACGTGGAGAATATTTGGGTCAAGGCGTCACGCTGATCACGAGGCACACAGATCACAGTTGATTTCCAGCCTTAACAGATTGACAGCTTCGAGCTGAACTGTGATGTAAGCCTGCCAACCTCATGCATTAGCTCTCTTTGGATGTCTGTCTCTGTGCTCCCTGGCTCTCACAAAGCGCTAAGAATGCGTCCTATTCACGCGACGACGTGGAAATGTGTCAGATGGACGTCCACATTGATGTCCACTGAAGCATTTTAGAGACTTCTGGCTCTTTTCTCCTCAAGACACAACTGTGCCTATGGAAGTGAAGCGGGGCGTTTTAGAAGGAGGCGTTTACGACATCTGATGCTTCATCCTTAACAAAAAGTGCTCGTGGTTAGTATGCAGCTGGTGTGACTGCATGGTCAATGCGCTGTATGTTGTAAATTCCCCCGGGTTAAACTTTGAATGGCAAACACAGTTTGCATATTGCAACCATAGAGATGTCCATAAGCAGAACTTTGAATTCTGTTGCTGTGGTAGTAGCTGAGGCCCCTGCCAGGCCCAGGCACTCACACACAGCACTCTCTAATGCTCGCTGTTCGCAAGGCTGGGCAAACTCCTCCATGTCATGACCCTCTCCAGACCTTTAGAAATCTCTTGTCACCCTCCCAGCAAGCTCAACCAATGATGCAAGTCCCTCAACATGCAAAGAGTCCAACGCCTCGACCCCAATCTGTCACAGCCCATCATGGGGTCCTAACCCACCTTTATGGTGGGATGCCTCAAAGTGTGTGGCACAGTGGGATCTCACCCTCACCAGAACACCTCGTACTTTCAGTCAGAGGACCACTTAAAAATCACCCGACAAATTGTTGTTTAAGGTGATACCAAGTGCTTTTTGAGGAATGTTATTCTTTGACTCACACACTCCACTTTCATATCACTGGACATTTAACTGAGCTTTCACATGGTCAGAGAAGAAAGCCGCCATTATCCTTGTAATTTATAAAGGCTCGAGTTGGTGTTGCATAATCCTCTCTCTGAGCATGCTGTTGGCATGAGTTACTCTTACCTTGGTGAATGCAAAGAGGGCATTTACTTCCTTTGATAGTTTTTTTTTTTAAGGGAAATCTATGAAGTTGGACCAATATTTGCTTAATTTGTTTCATTGTCTTTATACAGTCTTCTTGTAAGCCTCTGTTGGTAATTCCCGTAAAGTCAGGAAGGTATAAAGAGCCATGTTTGTCTACAAGTAAATGAATAATTTAGACCAGAGTTATTACGGTTGCTTTAAAACCCCTTAAAATCAGCATTACTGTAAAGTTTAAAGCTGTGTTTACTTCAAATGGCATATCCCCCTCTTCATCTCCATTTCATACCCGTGCAAGGCAATAAAGCTCCTTCTCCGGCGTCTCTCCGTCGAACTGAGAAGCATCGGGCCCCAAGCCAAAATGCTCTGGCAAAGTCAGCAGCTCATCTCTAATGTGTGCTAGAATTTCTTCTTTGTGGTGCAGCAGGAATACATCAGAATCATGCTTTTACTGCAGTGTGCTGAAAGTTAATCCAGACTCATAGTTTTCATACAGTTTTACCGTGAGATCTTCGTAACGATGCCTGGTAACCTTGTGGAGCTACGTATGCCATCATTGCTGGATACTAGTGTTTGTATTAGTGACAGCGTTTGCTGTAACCTCAGGTGGGAGAGTGGAACGCGGGCGAAAAATGTAATTGGAAAAAAGCGTCTGTGAAATAAATGTAAAGCAGCTGATAGGGTATCCTCCAATCTCTAATAGGAAATGGGTCCAAAGGTCACTTTGTCACTTTCATGGCTTCTCTCACACACAGTGGCCTGCAATCTGCTGAATGAGTAGTTTGCCTAAGCGTCAGTAATCAGTGTCTTAGTCTTAAAGTGTCCTCACCAATTAACTTTTTATTTATTTATGTTATTTAGACCAACAATGAATGGATTTGATACATTGCCTGTTGCATGCAACTGATGTTTAAAGTATATGGATAGCAATATTCCAATATTAAAGGTCCTGTAACTTTTATGAGAGTTTATGAGAAACAGACATTGCATATACTTTTTTTGTAGCATTGGAAAAAGCCTTTTATGTGTACTTAGGCATTGTACAGTTTGAAGTGGGCGCTTGCTATGCAAACAAAAAAGAACATGCCACCATAGTTCCCCTGATGGACCCGGGAAAGTTAGGGGTGAACAGAGCAGTCTTCTGTTTGTTACAATCTCACCATTAGATGTCACAAATTCTTGGACCACAGTAAAACAACAGTCTGACACTCAGCACCTGTACAAAAAATAATTACTGTGTTATTCAGATTTAAACTGAACCTTTGACATGCCTGCAAACATGTGCTGAATTTCTCCAAGTCAGACTAACTAACAAATGCCATGATTAGTTGAATTAGTGTTGCATGTTTACCGTCAGTCAGACCACAGTTGGGGGCTCTGTGCATACACCACAGTTCCAAACCCCCCTGACTGTAAACCACACCCCAAGAATTAAAAAAAAACATGGTGAAATTCAGGTCGGTCCATTTGTTGGACTGACAGCGACGTGTGCTTGTGTACCGCGTTTTCTAATTACCTTGAATAAGGTCATGTCAGAATGAACAATAATCGGGTTGAGACATGTGGTCACATTGTGTGGTCACATTATAGGTCTCATTATGCAGACATAGGCTACATCTTAATTGCATTAGCACGCACTGTTTTTGTAAAGTTGAGTCACAAATGGACTATGGCCTGTGAACAGGAATATAAATGGAACATTAGCAACTCGGGCTAACCTCGTTTACAGGGACACTTTGGAGGTGTGGCCAAAGGTGAGCTGGGGGACAACTCATTAAGATGAGCGAACATGTGTTTATGACAAAGTGTGACAAAGAAAAGGGCAGTATCACAGTAAAAAAAAACATTTCATTCCCATCAGGTGACATCTCTGTTTTACAGCTTGTAGCTCACTTTGTTTATATCACAGTTGGGTGGATTGAAATGCTCTAATTGGCTTCAAAGGGGTTTGACAAACCAAACAGCTGTGGAAGGTGTTTGTTTTTTTTCAGGCTCACGCAGGAGCAAGCAGCTCTTCATCTGTTCATTCAGGTAAACGGACTGCATTTCTGGAAGGATTTTTCCCAAAGCTTTTCACAGGTTGTCTCTTGTTTACACGCAAACACGGCGAAATTTGTGACATTACATCGTAAAGGCTTCAAGTTAAGGGACATGTGTAAGGATCAATTAATATGCAATTAGCATGCATATCAATACTGTCTGTGATAACACTTTTGTGTGCACAGGATCATCATCATCCTCATATTAAATGAATGTGGATGAAAAATGTATTCAATGTGCTAATATGTTTGCATTTGAAAGATGGAGGCACTTAGAACATCATCAAGCGAAACTCAGTTTTGCACTGTTTGCAGTTCATTAAAAAAAAAACGTTCACATGGATATAATTAAATAAGTGTTTTTCTCTCTTTTGTCGTCTCTCTCTCTCTCTGCAGGTCCACGATGGGTCTCGCTTTGTGTGAAGCTGGGCGGCAGATCATCTTTTCTCTGATGCCACTGCTGCTTTATTTAGGCTCCGGTAAGTTCTGTCTCCAAGTTCCACTCTTAACCTTTTTCATCTCTAAGTGCTGCAGGAACTACTCAGTATATGTACAAAGGAACAACTGTCAAAGAGGGTTCAGTGGAAGAGAATGGCGGTATTGAACAGGAGGAAGAGAAAGAGGAGAAATGGGAGGAAGGATGGGGGGCAAGGAGTAAAGGAGGGGGTTGCAGATGGACCAGAAAAGAGAAAAACATTCTTTTCACAGACATAAATACACAGGACAGGTGTGCACTAATTTGAGGGTTGTACGTGAACGCTGAGGATGTTTGCAGACACCCATGTTGGAACTGAGCTGGAACACCTCCAAACCCATTTGTGCAAGTTTAGTTCACCATCTGTTCCATTACAACTATGCATAAAACTTACAATTATGGGACAAAGACAGACAGAAAAAGAATGTCTGAGCTGTACGTCTCTGGTGGATAGTACTGAGGGTTTGCTGACTGCTGCCTGATGTAAAGATTATGCTTGGAAGTGGTGGTGGTAGCTGGTCGGTCCTGGCACTTTCTCCTTTCAAGAATATTAACAACTGTCTCTCTTGTTTCTAAATAGAAAGCATGACCTGAGCAGTTGTTCATTAATCAGCATTTAATCTTTTTTTTTTTCTTTGCACAATGCTGGATTCAAAAAATGCCTTTAAATAGTTATACCACATGTTTTCCAGGGTTAACAAATAATCCGTCATTGTCATGTTTGTGGGCGACAATTATATGTTTTGGCATAAAATTCAATTTCACTCTGAAAACTGCAGATTTATTGATGCAATTATCCTTAATGTAGACAGCTCAGTGGACTGTGGTGAAGAAAGAGCAGAAATAAGAGATGGCATCTGTTAATGACAGCGAGTGTCCTTTCATGTCACTCCCAGCTCTCTGCTCCTCTTTGTACGCTGCTTGTCTTTTGTCCCATCTGTCATCGCCATGCTACAGGACACACTTGTCATCCAAAGTCCCTCAATTTGCACCATTCAGTTGCTCAGAGTCTCCCCCTCCCTGCCTCATTCTTGCTCTCTGTCATGTCCTGGCTCTTGTGCTTTTCCCTGGTATTTGTGATTCTGTGATTACATCTGATTTGCTGCGAAGGCGGTGGCTGTGTTTTGCAGCGCGGGGCGATGCTCTCGGGGGCTTAACTTGTGGAAACCTTCCAATATAAATGCAGATTGAAATACCGTTCAGGGATTCAATTCTAGTGTGTGCAATATTCCACATTAATCTTTCTATTTCTTTCCTTTTCTTTTCTTTTCTTTTCTTTTCTTTTCTTTTCTTTTTTCTTTCATTTTTTTTTTGACACATTTTGCTCATATCAGTTTTCTACACAGTGGTGTATTTGACTCCCAGTGAACATTTGAATGTAAAGGAGAAAACTAAAGTGTTGCATTGGTTTTCCTCTGCATTTCTGTATGTGGACCCTGTAGCACAACATGGGCAATATTACACCATGATGCTGTGAGGGGAATATGACTTAACTTTACTCAGTAGTCAAAAGTTAATTGAGATTCCCCCCCAAAAAAGCTTTAAAATAAAATAAAAACAAATGAAGAACAATGGCTAACCGTAACGTTAAAATAAGGTCTACGGAACGTGAAACCACAAATATTGATTTGTTCAACAATTTCGTTGTAGATAATTATGTTGTCTGTTTAGAGGATGACGTTGTCATGCTTACACTGAGCCTGTATATCATGTGTATATCTTGTGAAACGAACTAGAGCAGCATTTTAAATGACACTTTTCACTAACGTTGTGTTGTCGTGTTGTTACTCTCCAGGCGAGGCCTCCTCCATCGTGAACATGCGTAGGATCACCCATCCTGCAGTACAACAAACACTGGCGGGCAAAGCCGTCCTCCCGTGTGTCTTCACCCTGCAGACCGGCTCGTCCAGCGAGCCTCCACACCTGCTCTGGACTCGCACCAGTTTACCAGCAGGAGGAGACGGTGACGCTCAGGAGCAGATTGTGCTTTCAGCTAAAGGTAAAAACAAAGTCAAAAGTGGCTTGTGGCTAAGTGTAAGTGGGTCTGTCACAGATTATTTTGAGCTCAGGGTAATTATAATTGATGAATACTAGAAAGAGAAATGAACAAAATGACAGTAGCAAGCTCCTGGCTTTAAAATAAAAAATGTTTTATTGTGGAGTGGAAGAGTTTCAAGTCAAAGCTATAGGTACAGGTGGAATGAATCCTTGGTTCTTTTGTTTTATATTTATATTTGAACATATTTCAGTTCATTGTTTCAGTGCATAACAAATGGCCAACATAAAACCGGAGCATTTAGCAGCTAAAGAGCCAGATATGAATCCAAGCTGAGTCTTAGTGAATCTGAAGGTATTCCAAGAAAAAAAAAAACAATACATCTTGACAAATGGAGCTCTTGCACAGGCATTCCAATCTGATTCTTTTATCTTGGGTCCTTTTCAATGTACTGTCTGTCATCATTTAGATAGATATGATCGATGCCTTGTAAACATTTGTCGTGGACAAAAACGTCTTTCTTCCCTTGCCAAAGGTGATGTAATCAAGCTGAATAAGGCTTTCAGTGGCCGTGTCATGCTGCCAGGGTACGCTGCCAGTCCTCTCAACGCTACCATGGAGATCTCCAGTCTCCGTACCAACGACTCAGGCACTTACCACTGTCAGGTTGTCGTTGGTAACGACTACGAGAGAGACACTGTGCCCCTGGTGGTCTCTGGTAAGTGCAACTATTTCATTGTGAGAAAAGTTTAGTGCTACACCCTGAAGGACAGGTTTAAACTAAGGACAGATTAATGTGACAGACAGAGCAGTAATAACACAAATGGGTTTAACACTCTTCTTCTAACTTCATTAACCTCTGTGTCACTGCATTGAAAGCTTGTCGCTAAGTTAAGATATCAGATATAAAACAGGAATTTGATGATTTGCCATATCAGTATTACAAAGATTGACCCCACATAGCTTTTAATTATCTTGGTTTGTTTTGCTCGTATTCATTTCTTTCCACCTCGGCGACTGTTTGATTCTCTTCATTTGACTGGACACTGATGGAAATTCCTCTCTTTGAAACACACAACAACATGCTTCCTGTTTACGTCTCACTAATATATTGATTTTAAAGCTCAACTGTGTTTTAAACAAGAATGGAAAAAAAAGTTCACTCCGAACTTTGTCTGCTCATCCAGGTGTGGTGTTTCACTACCAGGCTCCCAGTGCCCGCTACGCCCTCTCATTTGCAGAGGCACAGCGCGCCTGCCAGGAAAACTCTGCTCAGATTGCCACACCAGCCCAACTGTGGGCAGCATACTATGATGGCTTTGCCAGCTGTGCACCCGGATGGTTGGATGATCAGACCGTGCGGTGAGGAATAAGTTGCCTCTGCTCGTTCCACCTTTACATAATATGGTTTCTTGCTAGTTGCACAGAGTTTGTACTTTAAGGCAGTTTGTGTCAATTGTATCTTCACTCTATGACGTAACCTACAGGTTTCCAAAAGTGATGAAGTAGTTCTAACACCATAAGCTGAACATGAAAGTGGAAAAGAAAAAAGACCAAACGTTCTTATCGTAACAATGAATTTAATTAATAACAATTAATGAATCGTGAAAATTAAAAATATTACTCATCATTTGACTAACGAAAGTCGCAAAAGCTGCAGGGTATTCATTCTATATTTGATTATTAATGTATCGCTCTATATTCTGTGTGAAATTAAAAACATCCAGTACAAACAGTTCATATCCTTAGGTCATTATTTTTGATGGTATCTCACTTGGCAATGCTCCATCTCTTTTTAAAACTATACAAACAAACATATTTCCAAAATATGCCAGTTAATCATCTTGTGTGAAAACATTTTCTTTATTTTCAATTATCCCTGGTGTTTATTTTCTGTTCATTATTTATGAATCTGTTTTAATACCTTGCCTATTATTATTGATTTGAGGTTTTAATAAGAACCAACACGATATTGTTCAGACAATAACAGTCCGCGAGATATTATTTATGCTGCTTATTTCCAGTGATTATTGAAACGAAACAAGGTTTAAACCCATTTATAACTCCCACATGGTCATCTCCACAGTTATTCTGTCCAGCTACCCGATCTTGGTTGCTATGGTCACAAGGAGTACTCTGCTGGAGTGAGGAATTATGGGAAGAGGGACCCGAAAGAGCTGTTTGATGTCTACTGCTTTGCAAAGGAACTTGACGGTACACACACACGCGCAGACAAACACATCAAAGACGCCATATACACGTCAATAAAAATACATACAGCAGTGAATTGATCTGCTGTTTGTGTCACCTCGTTGCTCCTGTGTGATAGATAAAAAAAACATGTTAGTCGTAAGGATGACATTTCCCATCATGAAAATGAACATGGGCACTGTATGCCAGCCCCACATGCATCATTATATTGTTATAAACACATATTGGTCCAACCCATTTGTTCCATATGATAAATTATTGGTAATTTTTTTAATCCAGGACCGGCATCATTTCACATATTTCGTATACAGTTATCTATCCAGATGTCTCTCTGCAAGAGGTCATTGGTCATTCTCTTTTCTGACATGCTGTCATGGTCTTGCTCCTTCAGGTGAGGTGTTTCACTCCTCAGTCCCGGGCAGGTTGTCTCTGTCCTCAGCTTCAGACCGCTGTGTGTCCCTTGGGGGACAGCTGGCCACCGTGGGACAGCTTTATCTGGCCTGGAGAGCTGGACTGGACAGCTGCGCCCCCGGGTGGCTGTCTGATGGCAGCGTCCGCTACCCGGTGACCTGGCCTCGCCCAGACTGCGGTGGGAGCCAGCAGGGTGTCCGCACCATCACACCCAACAACACTGCCGACAACACCACAGTGCTATATGATGCTTACTGCTACAGAGGTATTGGAACTCTGGTGTCAAAAGGCCAAAGGCTTTGTCTATGTATTACTTTGGACTTAGGGATTATAGTGACACAGATATCATTTTTGTTATGCGTGGAGCAAAAATGGCCAAGAAATGAAATACTGCACTGATTTTACCTCGGTCTCCCTCATGAGAGAAGGGTTGCTGTTGCCAAGGAGGCTCCGACAGCTATTAATGCAGTTTGAATGAAAACAAATGACATTACCACTGTTGTAGCTATGGCAACTCTGATTCCTGAGCCACATTATCTACCCGGCCATCATGTATGTGTGAGACAGTTGGAGTGACAGGAGAGGAGAACAAAGGGACAGGATCTCAATGTCATCTACCTAGATGTGTGCTTCTGCGATAAGCTTTAGACTGTAGACTGATATTGGCCTAATCCTGCAAAATTAAAACGGTAAAACCAACTGCATAATATCATCCAGTGACTGCCCTGTGAACAATCTCATCAACTTGTTTCCTAGGTAACACGAAGAACACAGGCTCTGTCTCTCAGATTTACACCTCCCTATGGAAGCCCTGGAGCTACCTTACAGGCTTAAGTGATGCTGACTCCACAGGGACAGAGAGTCCCGGCCTGACTACGCAGCAAACTGTCACTTCAAGAGGTTTTACATTTGTCTGTAACCAGCTGATTAATAAGAAAATCAAACATCCAAACAGTAGATTTAGACATGTTATATATATTCATGCAGGATCCTTACACGGTGGTGATGGCTCACCTACCAACTGGACAGGATCGGTTGATCTTGAAGAGGAGGCTGCTCTTCACAGCACTGATGCTCGTGAGTCAAATATTGATGCCTGTAAATAATATTGCTTGTATTTTGTGGTATATTTGATTTCAACATATATATGTTGGTCTTCTCACCCACAGACCCCTGGTCCACAGAGTCTTCAGCCTTCTTTGTGACTCTCCAGCTCATCCCAGGACAGAGCTCCTTGGACTGGGGAGAACCACTGGAGCCTGGTCCTGACTCAGAGGAGTTTCTCCAACCTCCAGTGCAACCCACTGCTGCTGAGAAGAAGGTTGGTGTGATTTTATGGTTTGGTGATGAGGTTGGAAAATACAGCAAAAAAAATAAAATAAAAATCTGTTCATATGTTCATTAATTCAGGTGATGTCAAAGATTGTCAAGTCCATTTGGAAGCCTTGGAACTACCTGTCAGGGACTGGAGATGAGGAGGGAACCCAGTCACCAATTGGAAAGTCCGAGGAAGAGGAAACAGTGACAAAAAAGATTGATCAGCCCAGTACTTCATCACTAGGTGTGTGGATGTTCATTATATCCTTTCAGCTGGGATTGAATCCCTGATTGCACTGATGTGCCACTATCTGCTTAGCATATATTTATCTTCAAACATAGTTAGTTTTAGTCTAGTTTATTTTTCATATTGTCAGTGACAGTGAGTGCAGGGAAAATCAAAATGACCAAAAAATGATCAAAAAAGTGAGTGAGTGTTTTATTTTGGCTCAAGTGAAGTGTTTGGTATGCGATTAAGAGACAAACAGACGAGACATCTCATGTGTTTCTCATCCAAACAATGTCACAGACGGCACCGCACACACACTGGTCCCTACAGAAGCGTATTGCAATCACTTCAAAAAACTATTTTGGCTGTGTTTTTATGAATTTATGAAAAACACAGCCAAAAAAAAAAGGAGCTCAAGATAATCTCACGAAAAATGATCTCATTCATTCTGAAAAACTAGAGGAAGAAAATATCCAAACACCGCCACACACTGATGCCCTCAGTAAGTCACCTGCCAAGCCTGAAGCTCTACGTGACCCGTTTGACAGATTAACAGTCAGATTTGTAGATAGACTGTAAGAAAAACAACGGTGTCATCTGCATATAAAATGATATGCTTGTGAGGTCAAATGGAAATCATCATCATTAGCTTTGAGCACAAAGTGAAGCTGTTTTTGCTGTTCACCCAAACCCCAGAAATAGAGAAGAGGCGCTTGTTTCTGTAACCACAGGGTTGCACATACGTCTCACAACTGTCCGCCTTTAGCTGCATTCCCATTATTTACACAGGGGCACATTTATTGTGGGTTAAAAAGATCAGGTTCCGTAAACATGGTCACAGGCAGGTGATGTAGGAAAGGGTAAAATTTTAACTCAACACCATGTACTTCTTCGTGCTGGAGACAGCCGTTCCCTCAGGTTCTTTGAGGTTTACGGGGTTTTATGTGCTGTCTGTAGAGGGAATTGGTTTTGAAATGGTCAGTGTCTGTGTTACAGAGTTGTTGATTGGATTTTGAGGCAATTTGTGAGAGCATGTAGGTTCTTAGTTTCACACTTTGTTGTCGTTGTGAGTGAGTGAGTGAGTCTGTGTTCACAGGCAGTCTCTCTCTCTCTCTCTCTGTTTGACTAAATTCACATCGTCAGTTGATAGGTGTTCATGTGTCATCACATTTTGTGGTTCTTTATACTCTTGTGTCTCTTTTTAATGCAGTGTTTCCTCACAATGCCGTTGTGTTTTGTATGACATGGATGAAGACACATGTCTATTATTCCAAAGAATGTCAGGATTAAAACAATATATTGTCTATTTAACACTACATTTGCTCATGGCTCCTGCAAAGCCTTATCTTATTTCCATTTGGTGTTTGGACAACCTAACTCTCTCGCTTAGCTTATTGCACTTTTGCATGACAACTGCAGGGTGCCATGTCCCTCTGTCCCTGTTCTACACAGTCACATGCTGTCCAGGGTGGAGAGGGGGCGTAGTTCTCGCCTGCTGTTGTGGTGTTTCTTCATCACCGCTGCTCTGTGATCCATGTGCTGCCGTCGTGCTTCCTCACCTGGGTCTGTTCGGCTTGGCGGTAAGGTGGTAACAGGTCTGCCAAAGATCAGTTCTGTTGTTGCAGGGAGTTTTCTCAGTCAGTAGGTGTTGCTCTGACCTGCAGTGACGCTATGTGCAATGGTCTTGCCACCCTAATCCTCCATCTCTTCATCAGTCCATCTATACGCTCATCCAGCTCATTGTCGCCTCCATCTTCAGGGTTAGGTAACCGGCTAAGGGGGTCGGTCAGGACCATTTCTGTTCCAGGCCGGTATTTGAGTTCATAGTTGCATCTCTATGTTTTGCATTGGAGTCTTGGTGGTTGCTGCCTGCAGTGGTTTTGTACAGATGATCACAAGTGGTTTGTGGTCTGTTCTTATCACAGTGAATGATTTGCTATAACGGTAATATTGTAACGGTGTGATATTCCATGTACTGTTGCTGTATCTTGACTGGCAGCCTGTCAGTGTCTTTGATTCGAATGTGATTGGTCTGCACCAGGTTTCTGCACCAGTGCTGTGCCTAAGCTTTTCTGTGATGCATCCACTTCAAGGGTCAAGGTATGAAATGTATGTTAGCATTTGCATAAATCTGTGAAGTTCATTCTTGTTTTGTATGGTTGGCATTCTCCCAGTGTCTTACTTTAGCAGGGACAGGTTTTATGCCACAGTCTGTGTAAAGGTGGCAGAGGATTGTGCTGCTTCATTATGTATTTGTCACTGTTAAACACCATACCTGCTTCAGGTGAGCGTTACATAAGGTTGATCTGTTGTGATCTTCCTCGTCCTTGCCACATACTGCTATGTCATCAGCTATGCTGACCATGCCATGGACACCCTTGAAGATTTGGTCCACATTGACATGGAGGAGCTCGTGAGAATGGAGTCTGAATGGAAGACATTTCCAGAAGTGTCTGCCAAATGGAGTGAGAGAGGTTATAAGAAGCTGAGAGTCCTTGTCAAGATGTGCTGACAGATAACCTGCTTTTGCATCAAGCTCGCGGAATACTTTAGCATTTGCAAACTTTGGATTGTGTCGATCCATTTCCACTGCCACCGTGAAGTATTATCGAGGCAATGATGAGGACCGGAGGATCTGATTTAATGTAACTTTTCTCCATGTAAACTTGGACACATTACACACATACAGAGTTCCTTATGCTGTTTACATTGTAAAGTATCACTCCACTTAGGGAGGTAATATTGTTCCACAGAACATATCACAACATGGTGTAGTGTAGTCTTTTTATAAAACTCGCACTTCAGTAAGTTCAGTGTTATTTCATCACATTGATTTAGGCCACTTTTATTACATTGTTAGTCTTTTTCCCACTGGTGAAAAACCCATTAAGACCCACTAACATCTGGATTTGGCTGCACTGGGAATGGAAACCATCACTATTTCCTCCTGGGTCTAATAACTCTGCAATATAGTGAGGTAAACATGCTATTTACATCTTACATGACAGCACCTGAATACAAAGGCAAGCTATTTCAGATTTCTTTTAATTCTTTGAGCGGTTGTATCTGTGTTGCACCTGCATTTACTCATGAAATATGGTGTAAAAGACCTGCAGGTTAGTCAATTATCATTCAGCACACAGTATTTCATTCTGCACGGTACAGGAAAATGCTTTTTGATTTTTATAGGAAATTATTTTTATTTATTTATTTATTTAAATGTTGTCTTTACAGTGTTCACAGAGCTTCTCTTGCTGGCATGGATGATATTGAAATAGAGATGGTGCAAGTCTAGTGAAAGAGTAAACCATGTGAACAATACTGTATCTCAGACAGGTTATTATGTCTCCCCCTTAGAAAGGTAGAGAAAATCCATGAAATGATTTGACTTTGTTCATCACTCTTGGCTTTATCTTTTGTTATTTTCTCTCTCTGTCTGACTTCACTCACTACGTTCTTTCTGTGTATTTCATGCCCTCTGCAGGTCTGTTTTCTTGGGGAAGTTCATGGTTCAACAGTCCCCCGAAGGAGAACTCTACACCAGCCAGTGAAGACTCACCTACTCCTCTGGCATTGACATTCGCTGCCTCCAGTATTGCTATGACTACAGAAAGCATTAAGAGCTCGGGGACTTCAGAGACCCACAAACCCACCACCTCCAGCTCTGCACCTGAAATCACCTCATCCAGCGGAGATAGCTGGGTCCGTGTTGAAGCAGAGACCACAACCAAGCAGAGTGACAAGAAGGAGGAGACCGTGGCCTCTAGAGCAGGTGGCAGAGGTGGCAGAGGGAGGGGGAAAAAGTACAGAGGGGAGGACAAGAGCAGAGGAGAAGAGAAGGAGAAAGGAGAGGAGAAGGGCAAAGGAGATGATGAGGGGAGTGGAGAACTCACCGGTGCAGAGGCAAAAGGGGAAATACAAGTCTCACGGCGACCAGTAGGAACAAATAAACCAAGAGAAAGATCCAGAGAAAGATCTAGAGAGAGGGGTCACAGAAAAGGACAGTCTACTGCTTCCACCACCACAACCACTACCACTACTCCCACTGCCAGTTCACTGGAGCCCACAGTGATGACCACAACTGGCTTGGAAAATACCAACTTTTCCACATTCAAATCCTTTTCTACTTTGCCAGCAGAAACCCCATCACCTTCAATCTTGGCAGATACACTATCCACATCAGCCTCCTCTTCTGAGTCATCTCCATCTCAACCCATGACTGAATCCCACACTCCCTCCCTCTCACCATCTCTTTCCTCTTCTTCCTCCTCCTCTCCAAACACTTTGTCACCTTCGCTGACTTCCCATAACTCATCACTCTCACCATCATCACCCTCTTCCCAGTCCCTGTCTCAAATGGTGGGATCAGGAGACCCATCGCCATCGCCTGACTACTTAAATAACCAGCACAGCTCCACTAACCTCTCAACACTGCTTCACTGGGTCCCAGTGAAGAAAGCAGGTCAGAACAGTTCTCTGGATTATCCTCCACTGCTGTCAGTGCCTGCGGATGAGGAGGAGCCGGCTTGGTCTCACGCTGTGGGCTCGGGGGCCCTGTTACCTGGCAACATGGAGGAGGAGAGCAGCAGAGGGGCCAATGTCAGTACCGTAACTCTGGGACCAACAAGTAAGCACTGTTTGTCTGGCATATTTAGAACTTTCAAATGTTGAATAGATGATGGTGGATGGGTAGACTTTGGGATCACCAGTGTTATGTTACAGGCTACTTCCATATTGTTTTCAGATAAAAAACAATAACATTCAAATACACTGGGCGTACATGTGCCAATGTGAACAGGAAGTTGATTCTCTCCTCTGCAGTTGCCTGCTTTGTTTCTGAGAGTGTCACTGACAAGAAACAACAATGACAAAAAGAGTTTTCCCACCTGATGTTCAAGTCACAGCTGATAAGCACCAGTCAGGAAGTTAATGCAAGGAACTTTTAACTGTCACATTATCTAAACAATAAGAATAATGTTTCTTCTTCAGATAGCATTAAATATAAAGGAAAAAGTAATCATCCAATCCATTCACTGACAACTGCTGCAAGATAAAAAAAATGTTGTTGTTATTGTGAATCAATGAATCCCTTCCATTTATACAATGTGTTGTTGAAACACACTCATAGGCAGCTGTTTCTGTCCTTGCTGCAAAGCCACTGAGTTCTGAACCAGAGGCATAACCAGAGGCATAACTTGCTAACACAATCATCACCAACAGGAATATCAGTCAAAAGAGGAAAATAAGACAGTGGTTGTAAAAGAACAGAAATGATCGCGTAATACTGTTTTCATTACCCTTGCTCTGTCCTCTCCGCTGGCTTTTTTTTATTCAAAAGATTTTATTCCGACCAGAAGCAGAGATCACATCACTGTCACCACACACAATCTGATGATTAAGCTTTTCACTGAAGCTCCAGGCTGGCCACCCAGTTTACTACTTCTTTTTTTACTTGATAATGAGAACGCATGTGTGTGTGTGTGTGTGTGTGTGTGTGTGTGTGTGAGGGGGGGGTGGGGGGGCGGGGTCCAGCTCCTTAAAGCCCCACGGACATGATGCGATCACACATTTTTAAGGTGATTTATTTTGCTGCTGTTGATGTCTGCAGCAGACGCGACTGAGCTTCCTGTCCAGTGTGTGAGGAGTCTACAGATAGAGAACAACTGTACTGACAAGCAGCCGAGGGCATCCATCTGGACTGCTGGTGTACAGTAGGAGAGGAGATTGATTGACTCGGAGACCCTGGAGTCGTGCAGGCAGAAGGCCATAAACATACAAACACACTGATAGATTTGAGGGGAAAGGATGTGGATGGATACATTTGCAGGAGATTGGACCAGAGTAATGGCTTTCAGCTGACATCTCTCTCACTCTCGCACACACTCTCGGCTCCTGTTCAGTCTCCTGTGGTCGGGTTTCATGTCGGTGGTCAGTATTCACTCTTGTGACTGGATCTCGGAGTTCTTTAACAGTCAGCTCAATCAATGAAAGAATTGGATTCATGTACATGAGCGCCCACATACACACACACACACACACACATCACAGACACACAAATTCACACTTAAGCCTTTTTCACATTGAAAAAAAGGATTTGTAAACCCAGGTGCACCCACTTAAAAACAGCAATACACACCATTCCCATTGCCATTGGTTACTCTGCCCAGTGGTGTTTTTTCTTCACCTGTGCATGAATTGAGATCATGGACTTTATGGAAACTAAACGAGTCGAGGGAAGGAAAGAAACAACAACACCATACCCCTTTAGTGATCATGTTAACAGAGGTTAGCAGTTTGCATCTTTTATTTCAGTCTGTCTTTAAATCAATCGTTTAGATGATCTGATTGATGAAATAAATGGTTCTGAGCAATGTGCACTACCCTAAGTTTTAAAAGGTAAGGGTCGCCAAAAACAGAGCAGACGAAGAAGAAATCAGAGTATTCACCGAGTCGTACATTACTACTGAGAGCCAATCAGAGCCAAAGCCGATATAAACCCACATGCAGTCATTTGATTTGGTAGTGAATTGTGATTTTAAATAATAATAATAAAAAAACTACCTTTAAAATCAGGATTAAACAGCTTGTTTGACCAGTGGGATTAAGGTATTAGTCCACAAAAACACTCTTCTCTCGTCCGTTTTCATCTTTTATCCTCTGCCATCGCAGAAATGAGTCTCCTTATCCAGAATCATATTTCCAATGCAAACCTTATTTCCTCAGTGTCTGCAGCAAAGACCATGTGTAATGTGCAGATAAATACTAATATACGATCTCAGCACTGCATTATCCACTCGCAGTTTTATCTCTGCAAACGTATTAGTTGGCTTTTGCTGTTGCCAGCTTATTATTGTTGTTTGTACCCGTGGTGTCAGCCACTGCATGTGGAGCGAGGGACAGTCCACTTTGTCAGTTCCTTCTGCCCGCTATTGATTTTTCTGCACCACTCGCTATAATGAATGGCCAGTCACACAAGGTTTATCTTTCACGCACACACACGTACACATACACACACTGTAGTAAATCTGCTTGTCATAACAGTTTATATTTGTCAAGACGTGCCATTGACCTTCGCTGATGCAACGGGTGCAAGTGCACATTGGGTGCGACTGATGTATATTAAATAAAATGCATGGCTGGCTTTAGCACCTGACTTCAGCAGATTTTCAAATCGTGAGCGGAGAGGTTTACTTTGTAAAATTTATCATGAATCTATAATGGTGAAGCCGAAAGTGGAGTTCAAGTTGGAGCTATCGAAGAATCTTTCTCTGCTGGGGTCCTTGTGATTGAAACCCTGCCAGTTTTGAGACTTCCATTGTATAGGATACGAGACTTGGTTAGTTATTGGGCCGGAACGGCTGCCGGGTGTAATCATAGCCAAGGTATTGATTTTTCGCTCATCATACTGCGTGAATGCGAACACACAAACCTACACAAACACACACACACACACACACTGTTAACTTCACAAACCACCTCCCCCTAAGCGGTCCTCAGTGTCAGACAGAGAGCTGGCAGAACAAAGAGTCCCACAGCCGAGCTTTTGCGGCCAGGATGAACGAGTGTAATAATGAGCGGTTCAGGGGAGAAACATGTGGTGTTGTGTCAATTGATATGGAAATGTGTAATTGTGGAAGGAGACCACACACGTGAAGACATTTTGGGGGTGAATAGTGGGGCCAAGGCGCTCAGCAGGAGGTCTGCTCGTTTCTGTCGAGGGTGGCTAATGTCTGAAGTTCTCACGCTGCCCACTATGCTTGGTGGAGGGAGCCAAGGCTCGCTTTCCATGCAGTAACCATGACAACTGTGGCTGCAAGTGGATGGAGAGGTTGAGGCTCTGTGGCTCCTGATCCCTTTGAAAAAACACAGAGTGTGAAATGGATATGTGCGAGTTGTAACCACAGCTTTTCAGCTGAACTGCAATTATGGAAAATCAGGGTAGCATGTTTTGTTTGTTGTTGTTTTTTGTATGATTCGAGTGTTTATTTTATCCTGAATCCAAACAAAGGTGAGGGAAATTGTCAAATAATTGCTATAATCACTGGACCAAATATTGGAAAAAGAAAAAGTGCTTAACTAAACACAGACCACATGCTGTAAAGAAAGATGTCATGTGACAGGTACATGGTAAATGTATATCCGACTCATATCTGTATCACAAACTGAAGACTGTGATATTATTGGACATAAAAAAAGTGGGATTAAGCCAATTTATAGAAAAAAAACTCTTCTCTTACCTCCTGTTTTCACTTTTCTTTGCTCCTCTATGAGAGTAAACAGAACATATATATAAACAACAATCAACCATTTACTGACATTTTGCAGCCCACACAAGTACTTGAAATTTAAAGAGAATAAGGGATGGATTAATTGACAAAGAAAATTTATTTTATTGCAGTCATATTTAACTATTCGGTGAGATTAGTTACAAGCTTTTTCGCTGCCAAAATTAATCACATTAACAAACACAAAGAAATGTAATTCCTCCTCCGTCCTCTTCCATGCGTCTCTTTTAGTGGAGGTGGAGCCCTGCGTGACAAACCCGTGTCTGCACGGAGGAAAGTGCCTTCCTCAGGGAACCGGCTACAGCTGCTACTGTCCACAGGGATTCACTGGGGAGAACTGCGAGATTGGTGAGTAACGCTCAAACACACATGCAATCAAACGTCCCACTCAAACCCACCACGAGGCTTAATGAAGTCGGCTCTGCATCATTCTGTGCATGTTGACGTAGGGGTCTTTAACGGCCTATTGACAGGACAAGTCCAGGAGGAGTTTATATATAATATATGGTTGATTTTACTGGCAAGGTTTTTTTTCTCGGTATTATTATCATTATTGCGTCATACTTAGAAAATATGCCCAGATCAAACAATCTACCAAGAAAGACAGAGAGTGTGCAACTGAAGACACTAGAATATAATTCAACTTTTGGGGAGAAGACTGCAGATCCATCAATGAAACAAAGAAATAAATGAATGAAGCTGCAGCTGGTGTGATAAAGTGATACAAATCTGATGAATCATGACATTTTCACAACCAAGAAAAAAAAGAATCATTTGACAGCCCCACAAATCATATTCAATACATTTTCCCATAGGCAGCCACATATAAACATTCAATTAAACCACCGTTCCACTGTGTCACCATCAGTGCACCAGAACATTTTATTCAATGAAGGTGTTTTATTCCATCACAATGAGGACAATACAGAGGAAAATGTGTCTCAACTAGTTGTGCTTGATTTTTTTAAACGAAATGTCTTTTTGCCCCTTTTCATTAAAATATATCCAGTGACCTAACCCACTTCTAATTGTGTTGATGCTGTATAACATGATTTCCAATCAAAGTTTTGGATGTCAAAGTCTCAATTAATATAATATATATAATATAATATGTAATATAATAATATAACACAGTGTACATTTTGTGTTCGTAGCTACAGACTAGCTGTCACGCTGTTTTTCTGAGTAGCCTATGTAGAAAACTGACAAAATAAAGGACATATTAATCATTTGTATGGGATCTTGACGGACACCATTATCCCACAATCCAGTACACAGAAGACATGGACGGACTGTTAACAGGTGAAGGAGAGTTCAGATTAGTTGTGTGATCTTTTGTCTGGAAATAATAAGAACAACATTATATTGAATTTAGACAATTCTTGCATCAATCCGAAAAACATCACTGAGATATTAAATTCACTGGAGTAGCTAGAAAATGTCTGAAAGGCTTCAGGAATTGTACTATGTATATCGTGATACCATGAATGCATAATGTGCATGTTGGTATTGCTCTTCGCCCTTAGGCCTCGTGTCATAAACTAACCTGGTTCCCAGACAGACGTAGATTTAGAGCAGCTGTTTGCGAACCCTACTGGTCTGACACTTTGACACAATGTGTAAATCTGTCTTAGGAGGCCTAATTTGTTCCTTAACACATGCTCAGCTCATTAGGCAGCAATTCCTCTTGGAAGTGATCACTTTATGAATAGAAATAATTCACGCTCGGCAACATTATCATCTGTATTCACAGAGCCGTTTGGGCCGTGAACACCTCGGTACGCACGGTGTTCAGTGTCACAGAAAGAGGGATGGACAGACGGCGAGACAATCAAAGTGACAGTCGCTGATGTACGAGTATATGCTGTAACGGATTTGTGGAATTTGTAGTACTAATTCTCTGAGGGGAAGCTTCGCCCTCTGCATACCAGATGAGAGGAAAGAGAGGTCCCTTTTTTTTATAGGCAACAATGAGGAGCTGGGCTGATTTTTATGGGGAGAGAATTGAGTGATGCGTCTTTGACTGTGCGCTAGCATACATCAAGGTCATTCAATGACATTCATTAGGGTTGTATATTGATATGCACGTTGTTTTCCAAACTCAAAGTTTTGACCATGTGCCATGTCAGGTTTTTTGGGAAAAAACTGGGAACATAATTTATATAAAATTGACATCATATGCAATTATTATTACAATTATTGCAACCATTTAACATTTAGTTTTTATTGTGCCTGCGGTCTGAGTCATCAAATACTACTCTGACCTGTGGATTCATTTTCTCCAGTGTTAATAAAAAATGTATGATAGAATATATAATATAATATAATATAATATAATATAATATAATATAATATAATATAATATAATGTAATATAATGTAATATAATATAATATGATATGATATGATATGATATGATATAATATAATATAATATAATATAATATAATGTAATATAATATAATATAATATGATATAATATAATATAATATAATATAATATAATATAATATAAGAAATATAGGAGCTTCTTCGAATCCATATAATATAACATTTCACATATTTTTGAAAACATACGTCCTGCCACAGTGTTGTTCCCATATATGGGGGTTTTGTGATTTAAATCAGTGAGCCCATTTGTTTAAGGCCTAGTTTTTCAATAAAAAAAACCCTGTCATTTGGAGCATGTCTGCTACTTTAATGTCTAAGCGATCTTTGATCTTACAGATACACAATGACTGACCTTTTAGCTCATTGAAAATGTTTGCAAGGAAACACAAATGTGTTCAACAGCACCATTTTCCTCCATCACTCACACATAAAGTGCTGCCATCTTTAAAAACAGATAAATAGCCTCTCCTGTCAGATTAAAGTCAAACCCAAAACAGTTTGATGTCACGGAAAAAGTTAAAGCTTAGGAAATGTGATTTAAGATGATTCAAAAAAACAGTTTAGGCTCAAGGTTTAATGAATAACATTAAACCTAAAGTGTGTAGAGTGAGGACAGTGTGACAAATGAAACTGTGTGTGAGGCTAGAGGTCATCCGAGTTTGATATGTCTGAAATGTTTACAGATTTTCACTGTCAAGAAATTTAAACTTGTAAGCTTTCTCTCTGCACGCTCGCTGTTAGTTTTAATAGTTTTCTGCAGTCCTGGGGTGTCGCGTATGTCTGTTATCTTGGGACCAAAATAACCCCACAGTGGTGAAAGAGGATTACATGCACCACATTTCCAACGATAAAGCTTTGCTCTATTGATCCATGAAGAGAAATGTTCCTTATGCTGGTCACACAGAGGTGAGCGAGCACAGTGAGCTGCAGAGCATGCTGTCCTGGAGCTGGTAGCTCGCCTGGTGTTATTTAAGTCTTCCCCACTGGAGTGGACGTCTGCTTAAATGGGGGCCCGAGTCCAGACCAGGTCCAACGTGTGTGCTCGTTTTTTGTCCTCTCTTTAAACAGCTTCGAGATATAAGCAATGCAATGTGCAGACGTCTGTCTCTCCCTCGTGCAGCCCTTTGTAAAGAGAGACAAAGGGCAGGAGACAAAAGGAAAGACAGAACACATGGAAGGCGTCTTCTGTGGGGTAATGAGGGCAAAAAATGGAAAGGGTGTATTAGATTGTCTGTATTCTCATCACACTCCGTTGTTTGAATTACGACACTGTAACACACCAACATGAAGACACTCTGCTGTTTCTCATGTCAGGTCTTGAACACCCACAAACGGCAGTTTCTCTCCCTTGTTTATTAACAATATCTCCTCGGCAGGAAATGCATTTTGAATTTGAGACCTGCAAACCATCTGTTCATGCCTGCCTCTTCCCTCTCTGCAGATGTTGATGACTGCCAGTCTGAGCCGTGTGAAAATGGAGGCACTTGCATCGACAAGATTGATTCATTCCTCTGCCTGTGCTTACCCAGCTACGGCGGGGACACTTGTGAGAAAGGTGAGAGGCCGCACACTGATAAAGAACACATGACTCCGAGCTATCTGAGGGGGATTTTATTATGCATTGTGTTACTGGATTGTGTAGCACCAACAAATCCGGTGCATTGTTGTGTGTGCAGCTGCTGTGGTGAGCTTATTAAGATTCGCAACCATCTCATACCAACAGCGAAAAGTGCCGGTGGAAATAATCCTGATTAGTGTGCAGCCGTGCAGCACTGTGAGACACTGTGTCACACACTGTGATGGATACCGACTGACTCTTCCTTGAGCACAAAAATGTATTCACCATTTTCCACATGTCAGTTTCTACGCATACCATTTGTTTCATTGTTGTCTCCTTTCATATGCACACGTGGCTGCATGTTTTGTGGCTGGTATATAACTCATGAAAAACACATGCTTTTCCTCGTGCTTTCTTTATAGTAAAAGGGATTTTTTTATGGCTTGAGGCGACTGAAGTAAGTGAGTTGTTTCTATGTAGATAAAAGCTATGATTATGGTCAGTACATCATCTGAGAAGCAAATTAGGTTTGAATCAGCTTAATTCCTTTAGGTGTTACCTATTGAAACAATGTTCTAGTATAAAAAGTGCAATGTATTTGCAATACAGCTCAATTTGATGTTTTTAAATGATGCATTACTGCCACCACCTGTTGATCATCAGGACAGTGTGAAAGTCACATGTGGACGTGCATTTACAAAAACAGTGACTCGCTCCTTAAACATCGCTTAAAAGTGCTGGTTCCAGAAGATTACAGAGATTACCCTTAACAAAATTTTAACTAATACTGGGGTGTTAAGGGTAATAAGCAGTAAGTATTTCAAAAATAATAGTGTTTAAAAACAATGTATGATATGCTAGAAAGTGCTCAAAAAGTAAAAACCCTCTGGCAACCCTATAACCTGGAGACGTTTCTGAACCTGCACCAATATGACTTGTTTATAGACACTGTACATATTAAGAGATTAGGGGACGATACAACTTTGTTTTGTGTCTGATACTGATAGCACACACTCGAGTATCTACCAGTACCAACATCAGTCCAATACAGTTATTTTAGACCATTTATGAACGTATGAAGCTGTTAACAACACACTTGTGCTGAGTTATTTCAAAAGACATAATTATTTCAAAGACATAATTAACAAATATTGTTCCCCAAAAATGATTAAGCTCAACGCTTTTGCTGATTTTTATGCAATATATATTGGATTTTACATTTTTATCTGTCCGATATCCGATCCATTGATTTTGACCAGTATCGGACCATCGCTAGTGCATGTGCTTTATTTTTATGCTTTTGGATCCTAAAGTATGCCTGTGTCGTACCTAATAACCCCCCATACAACACACTCAAACCTACCTACACACAAACACAAGCATGGATAATATTATTCTTTTCTTGGCTAGTGTAAGTTTGTTTACATTTACTGTCTCGACTGCACTCCTTGCAATATATATATATATGTATACATATATAGATACAGTATATACTGTAACACCAGAACTCACAGCAACATCACGTGACGCGACACTTCTGTGGAAGACTGCAGGAAGTGCAGTCGAAACTGTAAAGGTAAACAAACTTGCACTAGCCAAGAAAAGGAATATAGTCAGAGTATAATTTGGTGAGTTACAATGAACCTTTTTGGACGGCAAGCACTGATTCATCAACTCACTTGCTTCAGCTATCTCCAGCTCCTGTGAGTGTGCGTGTGTGTATCTGTGCACTAATGAGGATTAATGAATATCTAACCTTTGCAGTTATACATTAATCCAGAGGCATTGGTGTTATTAATGAATCCTAATGGTGCGTAGAGAGAGCACTATGTGTGCAACGAATTGAGAAACAGTCCTGTATAATCACAGTTCTTGCATTTAGCCTCTCAAGATGCCAGAGCCATACATTTTATTCTTGAATGAGACAGAAAGTAAATTGTTCTTCTGCTTCCTCTCTCCTCCTCTCTTAGACACACTATTTTATCTTTCTCCACGTTCCTGCACTTAACTGTGGTTTTACGTGCCCGTAAAGGAATCATTTCAGTTTTTCTCATTTCCCCTCCTCTTTTCTCTTCATCTCTACAGACATAGAGGGCTGTGAGCATGGTTGGTGGAAGTTCCACGGCCACTGCTACAGGTAGGAATGATGACAAAAAATGGCTGCACAGAGAGAATATATGGAGTCACACAATATATGTATCTGCTGCAACCTCAAGTGCCCCATCTATCTGCATTACTTCTTCATACCCTTGAGTTATCCGTGACATACTTACTGCTGCGCTCTGAACCATTTACACTTGTCTCGCTGCATAATGTATGAAATATGTTATTTTCATTTCCACTTTCATGGCATTGTTCCTCAGGTACTTCACCCACAGGCACACGTGGGAGGACGCGGAGAAAGACTGCAGAGAGCACAGTGCTCACCTCAGCAGTGCCATCTCTGCTACGGAGCAGAATTTCATCAACGGTGTGTTGGTTTCTGTGGGTCCTAATTTGTATGCCGTATTTACGAAGCAATAAAAAGTAAATTACTAGAACATGTTAATTCACCCACGGACCTGTTCATTTCGGAACAAAAGTATGTAATATACAAGGCACATAACAAAGTGGCAGGAGGTGGCACCCAGTGTGGCTTGTTGCATGCTTTTCACTTAAGTTTAAGATTCTTCTTTTTCAGGTCTGGGTCACGACAATGCCTGGATCGGACTGAATGACCGTACAGTGGAGGAAGATTTTCAGTGGACTGATGGAAATGATCTGGTGAGTGATGCATGAGAATCATCATCTCCAGTTGTAAAGGCCCTGGAAAACTTCTAATGGCATTAAAAGATTTTTAGAACATCGTTGAACTATTAAAACTGCATTTCTGGAGACAACACAATTGGTTCATGTTCCTGAAGCATGTATTACCCAAAAAACACTGATCCATAGGGTAAACCGAAACTCTTAACTTCACAAAGTCGCTGCTCTGTTGCTAATACTGATAGAAAATGTTTTCAGGACCTTTTAAAGCTTAATTTTGAAGTAAAACTGTCTCCCATTGAAAGCACAATTCAATTTGTAATTGTAAGAGAAGAGAGAAAAAGCACAAACCTAACAAACTCAGAACAAGGCCAGCTGCAACTCTGTGTAACCCTGACACCCATAATTTGTCTGCAGAGTGTGCCTCATTATATCTTTGTTGAACTTAACCTAAATAGGGCAGAGGACCGATAACTTGACTATGCAGTCCTCCCCAAGGTTGACTCTAGGTATCACCAGAGGAAGGCACCAGACATTTTCCCCAAAACCTTAGATATACAATAACTCTGGGATTCACAGGCAGGCTGACAGAGGATGCCCAACTGTTAATCATCTCCTTGTTCATGGTTGCCATCGTCTCAGTTCTCCTCAGATCAACTTAACTCATCACTGAAACTCTATCCTTGGTTGTCTCACCTGATAATCACATCTCCGCAACAGTAATTTTGCTGAGACAATTTATCAGCAAATAGGGGAAATTGTTGCTTTTATAAAGATGTACAATCAGTGCTTTCCAGAGTTATAATAATGACAAATGAAACAAATACAGTTGAATGTTGGTGTTTGCTCTTGTACAGGTTTATGAGAACTGGAGGGAGAGCCAGCCCGACAACTTCTTTGCAGGTGGTGAAGACTGCGTGGTGACCATTGCCCATGAGGATGGCAAGTGGAACGACGTGCCCTGCAACTACAACCTGCCCTACATCTGCAAGAAAGGCACAGGTACTGCGAAAGAAGTGCTGGACTAAATGAACTGTTTGGTTTCATTCAGTATATTATACATGTCGTGTGCAGAGATTTTGCTGTTTTCATGTAATCTGGTTGCTTGAGTGTTATTGTGGACAGCTGGTCACCTGTTGTGCCTACATTTGAAGGTCACAAAAAGCATATGTGCCAGAATTAACAAACTTGTGTGAAGAATGAAATTCTGTCAAATATTTTTAGAGCATTTGTGCTCCCATACATTTTGCCCAAGTCTGATTTAATTGTCAGTACAAGCTGAGATTATTTTGAGCTGTTGAAAACCAAGCAAGGAAACCAACTTTCTTAATCTGACTCAGCCAGCTGTTAGGTGAAAGCAGTGAGAACGCTGAAGATACAGACGATGTTCAGGATGAGATAGCAAAGGATGGAGAAAGATGGACAAGGACAGGGAGAAAATTACGAAGTAGTTTGAGTGTTTGTGGTCTCAGGATTCTGTGGTTTGGCTGTATTTCCTTTCTGTTGCATGATTGCCTTCCTCTGGTCCCTCCACAATAAAAGTCAACAATCAACTAGCAACAATGCTGGCATCTACAGGCAAAAACCCACCTGTGACATTGTCCATTGAAAAAAAAAAAATAAAGCACTGTGGCCTAATTTGTATTCACATGTAAAAGTGAAACTGCAGACTACTATATGAATGAAGGTCTTATGCTCTTTGACCCTGGACTGATAGAAACAAGGTTATAAAGTTCATTTTTCTACATTATTACATTATTTGAAGACTTGAATAATAACTTAATTTCATTATTTTTTGGAAGTGCTGTGTGGGACTCCGCCCACAGTGGAGAATGCCCATTTGATAGGTCGCCGGAGGTCACACTATGACATCCACTCAGTGGTACGCTACCAGTGCGCTGAAGGTTTCTACCAGCGTCACATTCCCACCACTCGCTGCCGGGCTGACGGGAACTGGGAGAGACCCAGGATCATCTGCACAAAGTGTGAGTATTTCGTGTTGCCTAATACCAAATTGTGACAGTCTCCCAGACAAACAGGACACACTTCTTTGTAGTGGAGTTTGGCGCTTCTTATATTTAAAGCTAAATCCCTAGAGTTTTCGCTAGAATGCATTCCACCGCAAGTATCTTTTGTTATTCTCCGCGTTTATTCCGTTACTTCTTTTTCCTCTTCCTCCCATTATTTGGCACGTAACTAGACCCACAGTTTTGCAAAAACCCCAACATAACTTGTAGGAAAACGTGCGGTTTGATCGGGAATGGTGTGCTATGACTTTCATAAGCATTTTGAGTAACCATGGCGACAAAAAACTGCAAATAATTTCCACATGCACATAAATGGAAATTATGTGCATGTCAAGTTCAAAAAGTCATAGTATAGTATGTCATCCAAAATCAGTCAAAAAATTATAGTATAGTATGTCGTCCAAAATCAGTCCAAAAAGTCATAGTATAGTATGTCATCACAAATTAGTCAAAAACGTCATAGCTTAGTATGTCGTCCAAAATCAGTCAAAAAAGTCATAGGTTAGTATGTTGTCCAAAATCAGTCAAAAAAGTCATAGGTTAGTATGTCGTCCAAAATCAGTCAAAAAAGTCATAGTATAGTATGTGGTCAAAATTACCCAAAAAGTCATAGTATAGTATGTTTGAAATCAGTCAAAAAAGTCATATTATAGTATGTCGTCCAAAATCAGTCAAAAAAGTCATAGGTTAGTATGTCCTCCAAAATCGGTCAAAAGTCATAGGTTAGTCAAAATCAAAAAAAAAGACATAGTATAGTATGTCGTCCAAAATCAGTCAAAAAAGTCATAGTATAGTATGTCGTCCAAAATTACCCAAAAAAGTCATAGTATAGTATGTCGTTCAAATCAGTCAAAAAAGTCATATTATAGTATGTCGTTCAAAATCAGTCAAAAAAGACATAGTGTAGTATGTCGTCCAAAATTAGTCAAAAAAGGCATAGGTTTGTATGTCGTCCATAATCAGTCAAAAAAGTCATAGTGTAGTATGTCATCCAAAATCACTCAAAAAATTCACAGTATAGTATGTTGTCCAAAACCAGTCAAAAAAGTCATAGTATAGAATGTCGTCCAAAATCAGTCAAAAAAATCATAATTGATTATGTCGTCCAAAATCAGTCACAAAAGTCGTGGGTTAGTATATCTTCCAAAATCTGTCATAAAAGTCATAGTATAGTATGATGTCCAAAATCAGTCAAAAAAGTCATAGTATAGTATGTCGTTCAAAATTACCCAAAAAAGTCATAGTATAGTTTGTTGTTCAAAATGACCCAAAGAAGTCATAGTAAAGTATGTCGTCCAAAGTGATACCTATAAGTCACACCATTGCAGAAAGGCCTTGCTCCAACTGGGATTGAACCCGGGTCTTTTGGCTCCAAAGCAAAAGCACTAACCACTACACCAACCACATGGTACCTTAGCAGAGTATGTTGCCCATCATGATGACAAAAAGTCAGTAGTATGTCGCCCAAAATCAGTCAAAAACGTCATAGGTTAGAATGTCGTCCAAAATCAGTCAGAAAAGTCATAGGTTAGTATGTTGTCCCAAATCAGTAAAAAAAGTCATAGGTTAGTATGTCG